>NC_090257.1:6971309-6993809 GCF_037325665.1 Littorina saxatilis | reverse complement strand
AGAAAGTTCACCTGCATTCTCGTCCAAGCATAAATATTGTGTTTACAAAATATAATATCGGTACTTTCCCACAAAGTACAAATAAGTCAACTACATGCAACACACAAAACTGAACCAAAGCTCAGCAACGGTAGCGTTTCCTAACATTACCCCCAACACCAGAAGAAATTTACCTAATTTCTTTCAATCATTGAAACGCTACCTGTACACATATTATGTATACATAACAGATTGAAAACCAGGTATGTACATTAGTCTGTTGGAGAGTGAACACAGTTTTAATCACATACTCGGCTGAGAAAATCTGCTCCAACATTGTCTGAACCCTTAATCGATTCCACTCGCATATCAAAGTTCTGCAAGTACATCACCCACCTCATGATACGATTATTCACAAACTTCGCAGAGTTCAGGTAGGTGAGGGGTTTGTGATCAGTCTGAAGCACGAATTTCACCCCTTGGAGGTAGAGTTCAAATTTCTTGATTCCCCACACGATGGCTAAACACTCTTTCTCCATGGTCGAGTAGTTCTTCTCGGCTCCTGACAGCTTCTTGCTGGCATAGCTGACCGGAAACGGTTTACCTCCATGTTCTTGCATCAGCATGGCGCCGATCCCTTCGTCCGATGCGTCTGTACGCAAGATGAACTCTTTGGCAGTATCAGGAAGGCGTAGCACCGGGTCTCGTGACATCAGGTCGCGCACGGTCTGGTATGCCTTCTCCTGAGCTGGTCCCCAGAGTATTCGGTTGGGGCATCCTTTTCGGGTCATGTCCGACAAAGGCGCCGTTATGGCGGCGAAGTTTGGAATGAACTCTCTGTAGTACCCAGCCAATCCAAGGAAGGATTGCACCTGCTTCTTGGTTTCAGGACGTGGCGCATTGAGGATCTTGGTGACGTTTTCCAACAAAAGCCCCTTTTGCTGGTCTTCCGTCAGGTCAGGTCCCAACTTGACGTCATCCACTCCCTCTTTCTTGTAGAGGTCTCCCAACTCCAGTAGTTCCTCACCGTCGAACTCGTCTAGTTTGGCTGGTTCTTCCACACTTGCTGCGACCTGTACTGCTTCCGGAGGTCTCTCCACATACAGTTTCAGGAGGTTAGCGTGGTAGATCTTGGACTTCTTGCCGACATTCACCTTGTAGTCGTTGATCCCTACCACGGCCTCAACCTCGTATGGGCCTTTCCACTGCATCAGTAGTTTGTTGTGATCAGTGGGAAGCAGTATCAGCACTTTGTTACCTGGTGTAAACTTCCTGTTTACGGCTTTGCGGTCGTAGTAGTGCTTTCCACTATCCTGAGACTTTCTCAAGTTCTCTCGAGCAATCTCGAGAGTCTCCTCCAGTTTCTCTCGCAACTCGAACACGTACTGGTAACTGTTCTTCACTTCAGGTGTGTCCACATCTTTCGTCCACAATTCCTTCAGTATCTGCATCGGGCCTCTCACGGTCCGCCCGTACATCAGCTCGAACGGGGAGAATCCAGTGGACTCTTGTGGCACCTCCCTGTATGCAAACAGCAAAGCATTGATGTAGCGATGCCACCGCCTTGGCTGCTCACTGCATAGTTTCTTCAGCGTGGACTTCAGCGTCGCATTGAATTTTTCGACCAGCCCATTGCACATCGGGTGATAGGGTGTCGTAGTCAAGTGACGAATGCTCAGCAGCCTGTTGACCTCTTCCATGCATTCAGAGACAAACTGTGTCCCCAGGTCTGTGAGGATCTCTTCAGGAACCCCAATTCTGCTGAAAATGTCCACAAGTGCCTCGGCAACAGTCTCGGTGTCAATTTTCTTCAGAGGCACGGCTTCTGGGTACCTGGTTGCATAGTCTACCAGGGTCAGTACCCAACGATGACCCTCTTCACTTGGCGGTTTGATCTCGCCGATGAGGTCAATGGCCACCCTCTTGAAAGGTCGGTCGATCAAAGGCATCTTCTGCAACGGCACTTTCGGGACCCTTCCTCGAGGTATGGTTTTCTGGCAAATATCGCACGATCGGCAGAATCGAGTCACATCTGCATGCAGTCCTGGCCAGTAAAACGCAGCCTGGATTCTGTCCGATGTCTTCTTGACCCCCAGGTGACCTCCCATAATAGAGTCGTGGGCCACCTCCATCACCTGGCGCCTAAGTGGTTGAGGCACCAGAACTTGACGTAATGGCTTCCCACCGTTGACTCTCGCGTGCTGGAACACTCTGTACAGAATCTTGGCCTTCACTTCAAATTGCACAGTGCCTTCGCCCTTAGTCATCTCCTTGACAGGACGACTCCTGTACTTTGTCAAGGTCAAATCAGCTTCCTGTAGCTGAATCAGCCGATCCCTGTCCACGACAGCAGTTGCAGAACTGTTGGTGACCCTGAGTGGCGTAGTTGTTTTGTCTTTCTTCGCCTGGGCTCTGGTCGTCACAGCGCTTACAACCTGCGGCTGGTCGCGGCGATGCACAGTTGCTCTGTCATCTCGTAACAGTTCGCTGATATCTTCATTCGCGAATGGCAGTGGGTCTTCCTCCTCAGCAGCAGGCTGAGCTGAGCCCATTCTCCATTCGAAATCAGGGTCATCAGGACGTCTCGCACCCCCAATGTTCCCAATTAGTAGATCGTACAAGGGCTTCTTCAGGCAGACGGCCTCAACTTCTCCGGTGAAGTATGGAGTATCGATCTGGATTTTTACCACTGGTGCCTTCACGCATTTGCTGTCAGCCATGAGCGTCCACTTGAAGTCACCAGTGAACTTCTCTGTCGGCACCAGATCTTCTTTGACAATGATTCCATTGCAGCCCGAATCTCTGAGAACAGTCACTTCCTGCTTCTCAACAAATCCCTTCGACACGGGCATGTTCGACACTGACACAGCTGCGCTGGCAACGACAGAGATTGACCTGCCATTGGCGAGTAGAAGCTGGCCATCAGATATACATTCTTCCACGTCCGATGGTGTATCCACTTGCTCGGCAGCCCTTGGGAGTATGACGCTGCTCGCACATACTTGTTGGTTCGAGCCACTCGTTTGCCTCTTGTTGTCGTAATATCTCCGTCGATGTTCTTGCGCTTTGTCATTGACATGTCCGTTATTTTTCTTTTGGGGACAGTTGGCAACTCGGTGGCCCTTGGCATTGCAATGGAAACACGTTATGTTCTGCCCTTCATTGGATGATGGTGCGGACTCAGTTTGTCCCTTGGCAGGTTGGTTTCCCTGGTTCCCACTCTTCTGGAAAGGTTTCGATGACTTTGACGTCCACCGGGTCCTTCCATGAGCAATGAAATAACGCTCAGCAGCATCAGTAATGTCCTTCAAACCCCGCAGTTTTTGCTCTTCCAAGCGGGTCGCCAGGTCCTTCGGGCAGGCATTAAGGAACTGCTCCTTCACGATCAAGTCCCGCAGACTCTCGTATGACTGCTCTTCACCTGATAACTCCACCCACTTCTGCAGGTATGACGACAGGCGCTCCACAAACTGGCTCGGTGTCTCTCCAGACAATGGCTGGCATTCGCGGAAGCGTTGACGGTAGCCCCTTTCAGTGAAGTTGTAGCAACGCAACAGAGCTTCCTTCAGTACATCATAGTCTCTGGCGTCATCGTTTGAGAGTCTAGTGTAGACCTCAAGTGCTGCCCCAGTCAAATGTGCGCTGAGTTGAATCGCCCAGTCGTCGCGCTGCCATCTAGCACTCTCAGCGAACCTCTCGAATCTTGCAAGGTAGCAGTCGATCTGGTCCTTCCCGTCAGCGAATGCTGGAAGTTTCGGTGCCCTGTGTAACATTTGCTGCTGGTTATCTCTTTGGCGTGGTGCCTCGTGCTCATTTTGAACACGCACCATTTCTGTCTGAAGCTCTAAGCGCTTGGTCTCCATTTCTATCTGGAGCTCTAAGCGTTTCAGCTCCATTTGCTTTTCTTCACGCTGTGCTTCTCTTTCTTCACGTTCACGCTCACGCTGCGCTTGTCTTTCTTTATCTTCACGCTGCGCTTGTCTTTCTTCACGCTGCGCTTGTCTTTCTTCACGCTGCGCCAGCAGTCGTGTCTGGGACTCGACGAACTCCGTCAACTGCTTGCCTTTCAGTCCCAGTTCAACTCCTTTTGCCCAGAATTCAGCCATTCTGGTCTTTTCCGGTGCGTTCGTCTGTATTCTTTCACAGCCACGAACGTAGACGAATGTAGTCTTCTAAAAGAACACAGTCTCTACTGCACCTCCGATGCTTCTCTCGTCGCTGTTCACCTTCGTAGACGCAGGCTGCCACCCTCCTCGTCTAACGTGACGGCGCACTCTGCTCACGATACGTACACGACGTACCTCAGTCGTATTTCGTAGTATTAATGCACTAGCTCCGCGACGAAGTCCGTCTCGTCCAAACGGCAGCTAACCTCTGTAATCCCGATACACTCCGGCGTCGCTCACCGTACCGAGCTGCGGCGATTACCAAACTCTTCACCAGTCACACCGAATCCACGGTTCCGTAGTCTCAATACTGATCCCTCAGGATACACCCGATTGATGGCTACCTCCTGTGACTGTCTTGACGCTGGTCCTTGTTGCTGGAAAACCCTTGGCGTTAAACGTAGATCCTTGGCTTGGCCCCCAATTGTTACACGACACTTGAGATTGCCACAAGTTCTCAAACGTCGTATAGTTGTGTTCTTTTATTCTACGTCGCCCGTCTTCGCAGCAGCAGAAAACAACTCGTCAAATTGAGTTCGAGGATTTATTTAGCATTACATACATACAACTGCACATCTAGCAGAACTCAAATAGAAGCTTTCTTAACATTCAAATCGCGCTGGCATATATAGTAAATACTCAATCTCGAGAATATTCCAGACCGAACACGATACAACTACATTATACGAGCCGTGCATGGACTAAACTAGCGACATTCTCTTATGACGTACATCAAAAGGGCCGACGCACTTAATCCGAACGAACGCCACGAACTCACACTAAGAACAGCATGGTAAACAACTTGTTTTGACAGGACTAGAAAGTTCACCTGCATTCTCGTCCAAGCATAAATATTGTGTTTACAAAATATAATATCGGTACTTTCCCACAAAGTACAAATAAGTCAACTACATGCAACACACAAAACTGAACCAAAGCTCAGCAACGGTAGCGTTTCCTAACACCATCAACAAATGCCCACACTGCACAGTGACCACACACACTGTTGTGGTTTTTGTTTTTGTTTTTTTGTTTTTGTTTTTTTAACTAAGGGGACTGGTTGCACTGTATGGTGTTTGACATTTTGATTTAAAGATAGTACACCTATAGCGCCACCGCAACACGGTGGCCTGGTGGTAAGGCGTCCGCCCAGTGAGCAGGAGGTCGTGGGTTCGAACCCTGGCCGGGTCATACCTAAGACTTTAAAATTGGCAATCTAGTGGCTGCTCCGCCTGGCGTCTGGCATTATGGGGTTAGTGCTTGGACTGGTTGGTCCGGTGTCAGAATAATGTGACTGGGTGAGACATGAAGCCTGTGCTGCGACTTCTGTCTTGTGTGTGGCGCACGTTAAATGTCAAAGCAGCACCGCCCTGATATGGCCCTTCGTGGTCGGCTGGGCGTTAAGCAAACAAACAAACAAACAAACAAACAAACCTATAGCGCCACTGTTGAGTTTTGGTATGTGACCAAGTGGTGGGATGGTCGCATCCCATTTAAAAGTATGGCCAGATCTGAGATGGTGAGTCGAATGTGTTACGTTTATACGGGAAGTACTGTGGCTTTAAAGATACATTATTTCGCTTGTAGGCCATTGTGTAAGTCATCATATAAGCAGCCCAGGCTCTTTAAAGACAAGCGACACCGATTAAACAAACCAGAATGATTACGTTGCTTCTCGCATGACTCCCTCTTCCAAAGTCATTCTCTGACGTCAAAGGCGAAACAAAATTCAATGACGTTCTCATGACGTCACGTAAACATTCCGTCGCTTCTCCTGCACGTCTCCTACAAACCGACACAGGATTTCGATAACCAAGTTCGCCTCGGTGACTTCGTCATAAATATCAGCAGGAAAAAATTACTCGTAAGGTCACCGCTAGACTGTGCATGTATCGGTATCGTATGTGATTAATATCAAATGAGAATATATTGCACTCAGATACTTGTCCAGATTTAACAGCCTGGTTGCTACCTGTGCAGAGTGGCAAGCAAAGTGGCGTTAGTTACGAAATTACTTCAGCAACAAATTGCCATGTTCCACAGGAAGCCGCGATGTTGGAAGAATGGGTATTTACTACACTATATTGGGTGTGCACATTAAAGATCCCACGATTGATGTATTGTGTAAAAAAAAATTCCATCTCACACGGCATAAATAAATCCCTGCGCCTTGAATATGTGCGCGATATAAATTGCATAAAATAAAAATTAAAATACAAAAAATAAATCCCTGCGCTTAGAACACCCACGGAATACGCGCGATATAAGCCTCATATTGATTGATTGATTGATATGTATATATGCGAGGGAACACGCAAAGCAAATTATCGTTAATGTTGTGTGAATCATAAGATTCTGAAGAGTTCCAACGTTAAAGGCAAAGTCTTTCCCTTGCAAACAAAGAAACCTTCTTTGAAACCTCCTTTCGATCTCTTGTCAAGTGTTAAAAGCACAGTCCTTCATATGAACACACTATTTCTTTCTATCTCTTTTCCGACTTTAAAGGCACAGTCTTTGCCATAAAAAACAATTACACAGTAACATGCTTCCATTTGAAACTTCGAAGTCGCCATCGTGGATTGTAATTCAATCAAGTTGGCGTTTTAATGAAACAGATCCTGTGATTGGTCAGAATGTCCCAACTCCTTTAAAATGATCGGTCATTAATTGTCGATGTACACTCGCTAAAACAGCCACTGACAACCTGCTGGCGAGGCGCATTGGGGCATTCTGACCAATCACAGGATGTGTTTCATTAAAACGCCAGAAGTTCCGGAGTCCCTGTCTGAGCGATCGAGAAGAAGAAGAAGATTAATACGCCAACTGATACTATTTCAAATTTGCCCAACCTTTTGCAGGGAATAAGACCATCCTTTAAATTTGGACACACACCAAACATCAGCATCATGTTTGCTTCCAGTGCAGATCGAGTTGAATTTTTTTTAAATTTTGGCATGAATTAATTTCCTAAAAGTCACTGAAGCATTCAGTACCACCGTTTCTCGTCCAAGTCTAAGACCTAGTTTCCCTATTTGTTGCAGAGAAACTGCTAGACCTCTTGGATGCCGTGTACCACGAGAAATGGCGAGAGTTCCCAGAGTACGCCACCTACAGTGGTTTCCATAGCTACGACGACGCCCTGGAGTCCTTCACCTTGGATGCCTTTGACAGGAGAAAGGTCAGCGAAGAAAACGTTGATTTGTTTTGTTTTGTTGTGTGTGTGTTGTTGTTTTCCACCCAATAGAATGCAAAGCGCATTATCCTCCTTCAAATAGTAAGTGGTATTAATCCCCGGCTTACGTTTGTTGTGATGATCTGTTTCTGTTTGAATTATTGTAACGGGTCATTCCGATATGGCTGGATTCAAAAAGAGTTTATAATTGTTTTTATTGTTTAAACCATTGAATGGTTAATACTTGTTGTTGACTTACATTACTCACAGCAATCAGAACCGATGATGGTTTTTTGTGTGTGATTGATTGGTTAGTATTTTGTTGATTGAAATTAGACAACACCAATCAGAACCGAAGAAGTAATTGTTAATATAAAACATTCTCAGTAACAGTCGACTTTGCTGGACCGCAAAATACCAGTTGATTGATATATTTATTAGTCAACATTAGTCACAACCGAAGAAGTAATAATCTTTTTTTCCAGGAAACAGTATACTGAGTAACTGTCGCCATTGCTGAACCGTAAACCCGCCAGTTGTTTAATTAATCCCGTGCCGTTCATTGATTTATATGTAACCCGAAGAAAAAGGCAAACAATTCAGTCACAGCTACGATAAAGGATGGACTCACTGTTGCCAAACATGGTGAGGACCCGGTTGATAGATGACGCGGGTCAAAGCTCGACGAAATCGATTTGCACACTGCTAATTTACGATCTTCTAAGTATTAAGCTAACCCCTGAGATTATATGTGTGTGTGTGTGTGTGTGTGTGTGTGTGTGTGTGTGTGTGTGTGTGTGTGTGTGTGTGTGTGTGTGTGTGTGTGTGTGTGTGTGTGTGTGTCAGTGTGTGTGTGCGTGTGTGTGTGTCCCTCTCGCTTTCTCTCTCTGTCTCTCTCTGTCTCTTTCTCTTTCTCTCTCTCTCTCTCTCTCTCTCTGTCTCTGTCTCTGTCTCTGTCACTCTCTCTCTCTCTCTCTCTCTCTCTCTCTCTCTCTCAATTGCCCTTTTAAATGTTCTCAGTCTTTATAGACATCTCATCTCATCTTCTGCAATGGTTTCCATTGTCCGCGCAAACACTGCGGTGCCACTCCGTGTCTGGTTCGCCTGAGGCCCGTGCCTATTATGCACGGAGTCACGAGCCGAGTATCGCACCCGTGTACTGTTTACACCGCAACCTGTCAAAGCACGCGCGGGCCTCAGGGGAACCGAAAGAAAAATACAGCGGTCAGTGGGGGGAGGAGGAAATAGTTTGGGATGAAGTGTAGGACGGGGAGTCAGGTATAGGGCAGGAGATGTCTGTGTACTAGTTGCTATGATGTCTGGGAGTGATTTGTGCCATTGTTAAAGGCTGCGTCCCACGGTTGGTCAAGGTCGTGGAAAGTCGACGATTTTCGGAAATAACTCCGTTGGGTTTGTATGGGTGGAGGAAGAGTTACCTTTCCTTGCAAAACCTCTGCCAAACATTGAAGGGGCCAATCACTAGCGAGGGGGGGGGGGGGGGGGGGGGGGTCGGAAACAGGTGCTCGACGGAGCTATTTTCCGAATCCAATAGAAATGTTTCTCTGATTTTTTTTTCTATTCCTCAGTTCCTACTGTTTGGGAGACTTTCTGTAAGATCCCACCAATATTGTGTGGTATGTTTAGCGTTTAGTAAGTCGCTGACTGCAGGTTGTACTTTGCAGGTATGAACAAAGAAAGGGTTTGTAAGAATAAGGCTGATCCTAGACTCAAAAAGTGAACAGGAATTTTGCTTAAAGATCTTCTCTGAATATCTGGAATATCCAAAGCTTTTTGGGCGTTCACTAAAACTTAATAATTGAGACAAACACACTAAGACAGGCTCCTGATGAGGATTTGCCCCCCCAGAAGATGTATCATTTGGATACTCTGACAGGATATAATGTACTTGTTTAAAAAAAAAAAAGAACCTGGAGCTTTTGTAAGATACTTTTTAAGTCGTTTCAAGTCTGGGAACGACCATCGATTATCCAGTACGTCAGTCCTAATTGAAATGCAAATGCCATGCGGCATCTAGCTGACCGGCACGGTTGGCCTAGTGGTAAGGCGTCCGCCCCGTGATCGGGAGGTCGTGGGTTCGAACCCCGGCCGGGTCATACCTAAGACTTTAAAATTGGCAATCTAGTGGCTGCTCCGCCTGGCGTCTGGCATTATGAGGTTAGTGCTAGGACTGGTTGGTCCGGTGTCAGAATAATGTGACTGGGTGAGACATGAAGCCTGTGCTGCGACTTCTGTCTTGTGTGTGGCGCACGTTATATGTCAAAGCAGCACCGCCCTGATATGGCCCTTCAGTCGTGGTCGGCTGGGCGTTAAGCAAAACAAACATGCGTCTAGCTGGAACTGAAATTGGAGAAAACCGGAAAGGCTTGGTAATGGACAACTTTGATCCCTACCGTAAATGGAAAAAGTCCTCACTTCCACTTCTTGCACCTTTAGCTGAAGAAAAAAAAACCCAGTTTGTTTAGGATTTCCCAGACCGTTACGAGTTTTGTTTGTATTAACTCATTGTCTCCCAGGTACGGATATATCCGTACCCACTCATATGACTCTATCTGACCAGGTACGGATATATCCACTCAGACTGTTAGCTTCAGTCGCTTACTGTAACGTCCATCTTACGCCTGCATTCCAGCGTGTTGATACACAGTTTCTACACAGTTTCTACAATTCTGGGTGACCTGCTTTAGCACAGCTGGTCTCGGCTACAAAAAAAACTTGGTTAACATAGGTGGAGTAGAAAGTGTTAAACACGTTTCAAGTACTTCTACATAACAACACATTGCTTTTGAACCTTGACTTCCTTTTTTTGTGTCTACCAAACGTAACACAATTGTAAAACAAACGTCATTTTGATTAAAAGACTTGATGGGTTGTGAGAACTTGTTCTGCGCAGTTGTAGGTGTATTTTGGTCAATTTCATTTTGCGAGATAAACTGAGATACAGGAGATCAACCACAACACATTCTCTATGAGATTATCGGCTATTAGTCAAAGTAGAGGAGACACAATCCTGTCTCCTGCTCACGGGGGGTAAATGCAAAATGTCGCACTGTTACACATTTACACAACATTATAGTGATTTACGAACCTTCAAACGGCAGGACATCTTGCAATATTAAAAGCATATGTTGAGCGTTATCAGGACTAGATCACGATTTGATGGACATTGCGTGATTGTGACAGAAAAGCTTGAGCACGTGCAGTCCACAGATTGTATCAGTGGTGATGACATATAGCTGTTAAAAGACATGAGAAGTCTTTATTTTGATGGACATTACGGTCCTTCTGGCTCCCTCTGTCATGTTCACCACGACAGATCTGTGACAGAGGATAAGAGCATCATTCCACCTGGACACATACCACAAATTAATAGAGTGCCACACACACACACACACACACACACACACACACACACCCACACACATACACACACACACACCCACACACGCACACACACACACACACATACCCACACACACACACACACATACATACATACACACACACACCCACCCACACTCACACACACATACCCCCCCCACACACACACACCCACACACACACACATACCCACACGCACACACATACCCACACACACATACCCACACACACACACACATACCCCCCACACACACACACACACACACACACACCCACACACACACTGACACACACACACACACACACACACACACACACACACACACACCCCACCCCCGTGACACCTTTGTCAATCTGAAAAACATATTCATTGCAATGCAACAACAAATTCCCACTCTGCACAGGAAACAGTCAAGTTGATGAATTGTGGTATGTGTCTGAGTGGAAAGATGCTCTTATCAGTCCTGTGTGAAAGATGCTCTTATCAGTCCTGTGTGAAAGATGCTCTTATCAGTCCTGTGTGAAAGATGCTCTTATCAGTCCTGTGTGAAAGATGCTCTTATCAGTCCTGTGTGAAAGATGCTCTTATCAGTCCTGTGTGAAAGATGCTCTTATCAGTCCTGTGTGAAAGATGCTCTTATCAGTCCTGTGTGAAAGCTTAGACCAATCTGTGGTGGTGCACATGATAACTTACAAGGGAAGGAAGAATCCTTTACCTGAAGTCTGTCCTCCACGAATAGTTCTATAGAACAGTTGAAGGCTCCCACTACATCTTCTGTGTCAGTCTTGGTCATGGTAAAGATTTGTAGTCTTCGTAGAAGGAAATCGGAGACGATGATTTTGAAGTCGTCAATGCTGTTTTACTATGGTCAACTGGTGAAACTGATAGAACTATCAAGATACATTTTGTGTGAATATTTGTTTGTCTGTACACTTAAAAGACCGTTGGGTCGAAGTATCTGTGAATGTATTGTTTTGTCAATAACAAACGTTCCAACAACCTACCTTTCTTGTTTTTTGATTATGGTCAACTGGATCAGACATCTCAAGCGAGCACTTAATCATCGTTCGATAATGAATATCATACAAGACGTACAAGTCTGTTAAAAATGGTAATTCCTTATTCTAATTATACTTACCATGCCTCACAGTTGCACCGTTTCAAAGTGGAAGCATGCGCAAGATTTCCGCCGGAAGTAAAGGTATCTGCATAGTGTCTAGATACCGCTACGCGGCGAAATATGCAACGAATTCTTTGAGAATCGCGAGTGTAGTTGGAGCTAGTCGCCCTGGGCTGTGAGACATGTACGGTTTGTGCAAGTAAATCGTTAATTTGTGGATTTGATCAGTAAATTGAAACCTTTTTTGACATAAAAAGAGCACTGGTTTTAAGAGAGACACGTTTACCTCTTCTTCTCTCTCTGTCGTCGTTATTGCAGTAACGCTGAGTTTAAAAACCTAGCCTAATTTTTTTTTAAAGAATCTCGAGTGGATTCAGCTCTTTCTCACCAGGTCCACAATGGACCGATAACATTTAATTGGAGCTCTTGATAAGACATGGCTTCCTGCATGAATGCTGGCAAATTGCTCCCCACAGCACAGCCTCACTGCAGTTCCGTTTTTTGCTAAAGGGCAGGTAACAATTAGCAGCGTCTTATCTATGGCAGATCAAAGTGATCTGCCCCTGCACGTGCCTGGCACGCGCACAAGCTCCCGGATGATCTTGCAAAACGACGGAAGGGAATGGGGAAGAAAGTAAACGCCAGTGGATCTGGTTTGGAAAACGATAACATCGTGAGGTGATTTTTCTTTTTCTGGCAGTGTTCGGGGAGATGTAAAGAAATGTTGGAAACTTCAGTGGGGGGATGTTATCTTTCAATTAACGATAGAAACAGTGTAGGCTCACAAAAAATGGATTTCATTTCAGGCGAGAGAGAGAGAGAGAGAGAGAGAGAGAGAGAGAGAGAGAGAGAGAGAGAGAGAGAGAGAGAGAGAGATACAGAGACAGACAGAGACAGACAGAGACAGAGACAGACAGAGACAGAGAGGGAGAGAGAGACAGCCGAGAGAGAGAGAGAGGGCGAGAGAGAGGGCGAGAGAGAGGGAGAGACAGAGAGGGAGAGAGAGACAGAGAGAGAGAGAAATCAAATCAAATCAAATCAAATCAAATTTTTTTCACGAGGGTTGTGGCATAAACAATACAAACGAGCTTTTTTTCAACCAGCCCTTCGCCCAGAGATGGACTATTTTAATCATATATGTATACGTATGTGAGTGCGTACACGTAAATTCAATTAAACTTTGTTTATTTAAATAATAAAACAAATATAAAAAAATATAAAAAAGGCAGAAAGAGAGAGAGACAGAGACAAAGACAGACAGACAGACAGACAGACAGAGAGAGACACAGAGACAGAAACAGAGACACCGAGAGAGGAAGACAAAGAAGGAGACAGAGAGATAAAGACAGAAACAAGTCGCGTAAGGCGAAATTACTACATTTAGTCAAGCTGTGGAACTCACAGAATGAAACTGAACGTAGTCCACCGCTAGTGCAAAAGGCAGTGAAAGTGACGAGCCTGTTTGGCGCGGTAGCGGTTGCGCTGTGCTTCATAGCACGCTTTACTGTACCTCTCTTCGTTTTAACTTTCTGAGCGTGTTTTTAATCCAAACATATCATAATATTATGTTTTTGGAATCAGGAACCGACAAGGAATAAGATGAAATAGTTTTTAAAGGCAGAGTAAGCCTCCCGTAAACCATCACAGATACGGTCAGGCTTTTACACACAGTACAAATACCCTTTCATTTAAACACTCACCGATTGAGAACATCCTAGGTGCCCTCAGTAAAGAGCGAACAATTTTCAAAGAATTTATTTTTGCGTGGTTTATCTTACCCCTGAGCCATCGTGAACCCGTGTGATCCAGTTTCCCTTTTTCACAATGTAGTCGTAAGTTAGTTATTTGAATGCGACTATTTACAATAGCACGTTTTTATGCACGAA
Organism: Littorina saxatilis; assembly: GCF_037325665.1. NCBI lineage: Eukaryota > Metazoa > Mollusca > Gastropoda > Littorinimorpha > Littorinidae > Littorina > Littorina saxatilis. Next base: position 6,980,086 of record NC_090257.1, on the reverse strand, counting down.
ACAAACGGCTGTGGTTCACAAGAACTCTAGCGATGGCTTTTGACTGTTGAGAACAACGGCGATATGCACTGATAAACCGGCGTCGTCGGCTACGACCCTTGCGTGACCCTGCTTCCGGGCTTTTCTTTTTTCAAACTTTCACAACTTCGAATTGTTCTGATCTTGTCTTGATGAAAAAAGAATTCTTTTATGATTAAAGAATGTTTGTGTAACAAGCTGTCAATTTATTATTTAGATTTTAAAAGTTAGGTCTAGCGCAAAAACGCACCACGGTCCAAAAACATTTTGATAATCATCGATTCACGGCTATCGCCAGTTTACATTGATAGAATGAGACCCGAAGGGAAGTAACTCATGTTTGACCTGAGTTCAGGATGGGTCCAAAAAGTGTTCGAGACAATCTGCAAAATTAATTCTTTAAAAATTGCTCGCTCTTTACGTAGGGCACCTAGGATGTTCCCGTTTGGTGAGCGTTCAAATGGAAGGGTGTTTGTACTGTGTGTAAAAGCCTGACGTACAGTATCTGTGATGGTTTAGGGGAGGCTTACTGTCCGGGCGTGAATTCCGGTATTCATAACAGCCGTCCAGCACCAAAACGAGGCGCCATTGCTGTTGAGGCCAAGTCCACGAAAATAAATTCTTTGAAAATTTCTCACGCTCGACAGAAAGCAGCCAGGATGTTCCCGTTCGGTGAGCGTTCAAATGGAAGTATGCTTGTACTATATGTAGACGCTCGGGGAGCTCTGTGATGGTTTACGGGAGGCTTACTGTGCCTTTAAAACGTCATTTCGGAAAATTAATTTTAATCATAATTTTCATATTTTTAATTTTCAGAGTTTGTTTGTAATCCAAATATAACATATGTATATGTTTTTTTAATCAGAAAATGACGACGAATAAGATGAAATTGTTTTTGGATCGTTTAATAAAAAATAATTTTAATTACAATTTTCAGATTTTTAATCATTCATTAGTTTTTAAGCCACCAAGCTGAAATGCAATACCAAACCCCGGCTTTCGTCGAAGATTGCTTTGCCAAAATTTCAATCAATTTGATTGAAAAATGAGGGTGTGACAGTGCCGCCTCAACTTTTACAAAAAGCCGGATATGACGTCATCAAAGGTATTTATCGAAAAAATGAAAAAAACGTCCGGGGATATCATACCCAGGAACTCTTATGTCAAATTTCATAAAGATCGGTCTAGTAGTTTAGTCTGAATCGCTCTACACACACACACACGCACACACACACCCACACACACACACACACACACATACACCACGACCCTCGTCTCGATTCCCCCCTCTATGTTAAAACATTTAGTCCAAACTTGACTAAATGTAAAAACAGAGAGACAGAGAGAGGCAGACAGACAAAGAGAGAGAGAGAGAGAGAGAGAGAGAGAGAGAGAGAGAGACAGACAGACAGACAGACAGGCAGACAGAGGCACAGAAAGACATGCAGACAGAGAGGCACGGAGACAGAGACAGAGAGAGGCTGATACAGACATCAACAGTGACAGAGACAGAGAGAGACTGATACAGACATCAACAGTGACAGAGACTGAGACAGACTGATACAGACATCAACAGTGACAGAGACAGAGAGAGACTGATACAGACATCAACAGTGACAGAGACTGAGACAGACTGATACAGACATCAACAGTGACAGAGACAGAGAGAGACTGATACAGACATCAACAGTGACAGAGACAGAGAGAGACTGATACAGACATCAACAGTGACAGAGACAGAGACAGACTGATACAGACATCAACAGTGACAGAAACAGAGAGAGACTGATACAGACATCAACAGTGACAGAGACAGAGAGAGACTGATACAGACATCAACAGTGACAGAGACAGAGAGAGACTGATACAGACATCAACAGTGACAGAGACTGAGACAGATGTACAAACAGATGCGACAGATGACTACGTATATTATTGTTAAGAAGCATTAAGTCATGTATATATATAAAACAAATTAATTATCTGCAATGATAAAACACTAGCAAGGGCGACAAAGGCAAACCCAAAACAAAGGATGAAGGGCAAAGAGAAGAAAGAAAATTGCTCCAAGCCTTTTGCACAAGACAACAATACACGGATGAGATTGAAGTCGTGTTAGAAGAGAATACCTTAGCGGTATTCTGTTCTAAGCCTTGGAGAGCGCCCGAGGGACACCTCAAAGCAAAACTACAAGAACAGAGGGGCCCAAACAGCTAGCTGCAAGAGCAAGCTTCAGTTTGTCTGCACCAGTTTCTTTGAAATAAAATCAAGATTCTCTCACGTCAAACCTGTCTTGTTTGGTTCGCAATACCGCAGAAAAAGTACCGATTGTACTGTTGTAAAAAAAAAAAAAAAAAAAAAAAAGACTGCTCCGTTAGCCTATCGGGCTAACCTGCAAGTTTACATTCGTATCACATCAACTGCACGCTTAAAAAGAATCAGCAGATGGTTGTACCTCTGTGTTGGTTTTGTATGGATTGTGGTGGAGAAAGGGAGAAATGTGCACTGTATGAAGAAATTAGCAGAAATGGTCGCTGTTATACGAAGGTTTTCCAATGCTATAAGTATAACAAGTCGCGTAAGGCGAAATTACTACATTTAGTCAAGCTGTGGAACTCACAGAATGAAACTGAACGCACTGCATTTTTTCACAATGACCGTAGTCCGCCGGTCGAGCAAAAGGCAGTGAAATTGACGAGCCTGTTTAGCGCGGTAGTGGTTGCGCTGTGCTGCATAGCACGCTTTTCTGTACCTCTCTTCGTTTTAACTTTCTGAGCGTGTATTTAATCCAAACATTATCATATCTATATGTCTCGACATGTATTTCTCTCTCTCTTGACTGTATACAGAGATAAGAACAGCCTCGCTTTCACCTAGATCCTGCCTAAAATCAATTTCGGACCTCATGTTCAGACTCGGCGTAATGATTCCGAAAGGACTACTTTTTAGTGGTCAAGTTCAGTCGTCCGCATACTCGAAAGTGAAAAAAAGATGAAACGTTCTGCTACAGTATCGGAGGATGAACTGTCGAAGAAGAAAAAGAATCTCGTGCAAACCGAGCGGCTCCAACACAATTCAAGGCAATGTGCCGGCTGATGCACAGAGCGGGCGAGCCCATTATCCTAAAGGGGGGATTTCACAAAAGAAGAACTGATCAACATCTTCTCCGACGAAAATGAGTTCAATGACCTCGGAGCAGATCGATCTTGCAAACCTCCTTCCAAGCAACATTCATTTCACCAACTGCCAGATCAAATCCCTCACCATCAACATTATCAATAAATAAACCCTTGATTGACAAACCTTACGCACATTACCCGCCTCTCAAAATGAAATCGGTCGACCCACGTAGGCCTAAGTCGGAAAGGTCGCTTTGATGTTGGGAGAACTTGCGTATTTTCATTTCATTTATTGTTGTTCATTACCGTTCATTGCCGTTTCAGAATTGTATTCTCTTTCTTCCAGACGATTGCTTTTTTGTTGAAACCCAAGAAAAGTTGAATTCATTATAATTTCAAACACGATACAATTGGTCCTACTTTTCCAAGCGTATGTCTGTGACGTCGAATGGAATGCGAGTGATTAGGTTTGTTGATTTTGCTCGGAGAAGTGGTCCGTGTTCAAGCAAGTTTCTTTCTTCTTTGAAAACAAAAACCCTAAGACCAGTGAATGTCGAGATATATATGTTAATTGAATCTGTGATCCAATTAACGTATAATGTTTTTGGAATCAGGAACCGACAAGGAATAAGATGAAATTGTTTTTAAATCTATTTCGGAAATTTTATTTTAATCATAATTTTTATATTTTTAATTTTCAGAGCTTGTTTTTAATCTGAATATAACATATTTATATGTTTTTGGAATCAGAAAATGATGAAGAATAAGATAAACGTAATTTTGGATCGTTTTATAAAAAAATAATTTTAATTCCAATTTTTAGATTTTTAACGACCAAAGTCATAAATTAATTTTTAAGCCTTCAAGCTGAAATGCAATACCAAAGTCCGGCCTTTGTCGAAGATTGCTTGGCCAAAATTTCAATCAATTTTATTGAAAAATGAGGGTGTGACAGTGCCGCCTCAACTTTTACAAAAAGCCGGATATGACGTCATCAAAGACATTTATCCAAAAAATGAATTTTTTATCACAATGCCTGGAATGAAAAACACGTATATTGCTATGACTTAGTCAAGCGAATGCGCACCTTAAAAACGTAATTAATTCATGCAATCGTTTGAAACGAATACCAGTGTACCAGAATAACACTTGGTAAAGCATCTAGAGTTTCAGCTTGAATTCACACGTATCAATGTTGTAAATGTGTACAGAAATCTGAAGTCTCTGTTTTTGCATCCGACACAGTTTAGGTTTAATTATAATTTTGTATCGCAAATCCTGCAATAAGTTCTATGTCCTTTGCAATACTGACACTGTACAAAATACCACAAAAATATGTTGACAGACTGACTGGTGTTAATGAACTGGAGTTTTGCCTTTTGGTTTGCAAGGCCGCGATTTTGGGATGACCTGCATGATTTCTTGACTTTTTTGGTATCAGGAAGGTGTTATCAGAGAAGAATATCTTTGCTGTGTTTGGGAGAAAGAACATCGCGCGCAGGGTGATGTCAATTGAATATCGCGCCTTTCAATATGACGTCATGTGCCTGTTCCAAACTCTAGCTAGTGTACGCTCCCTCTCTTTCACGTTGATATATTTAACGATTATACCAGACAGTTTTCTTTTTTAAGAATGTTATGTCCGTGTGTGCATGTCAGTTTCATGGTATAGGACTGCGCTACCGTTGACATTTTCTCACAACCTCTGCCGCGATACCTTTTCAGTGTGGTCCGAAGGCTGTTTCATTTCTCTCATCGTGTACATCTATTCTAACCTCCAGAACAGATTCACGACGGCGAAAATCTGGCCGAAAATAGAGTAATCTTGGGCGTGCTACAACAATATCAGACGTCTCCTGCACCCTAGGTCACCAAATATTTACTCCGCCGATATTCAGTCTTGTCGTCAAGACGATACAATCTTTGGATTCGCCGAGACTTCGTCACTTCCGTCGGTCTTTTCTCCTCCCTCCGCAAAACTGAAAAGACGCTTTTCAGAGCAGGAGGACAAAGTTTACGAGGTGCTGAATGACTGAGGGCTGAGACGACGAGCCAGCAAATATGTTTACGACAGAAGAAGAGGAGCAGACGCAACGCATAAAACAAATCCCGCGCCTCTTTGAGAATTGCTACAAATACTTTGCTATTTGATGTAAAGTCGCCATTTTCTTTTTGGTTTGTTTTGCGTTGGGCTGACACACACTGACTGAGGGAGAGAGAGAGAGAGAGAGAGAGAGAGAGAGAGAGAGAGAGAGAGAGAGAGAGAGAGAGAGAGAGAGAGAGAGAGAGAGAGACAGAGAGAGAGAGAGAGAGAGAGAGAGAGAGAGAGAGAGAGAGAGAGAGACCCACGAACAAGAACACCGATCCACCCAACTCACCCCCTCCTTTCCATTTTGAACTATTTCTGCTTTTTACATTAAACTTGATCAAGTTTTGGCTAAATGTTTTAACTTAGACTGGGAATAGAGACGAGTGTGTTGGTGTATGTGTGTGCGTGTGTTCGTGTGTGTGTGTGTGTGTGTGTGTGTGGAGCGATTCCGAGAAAACTACTGGACCGATCTTCATGAAACTTCACAGGAGAGTTCCTGGGTATATACACTACTCACAAAAAGTTAAGGATCACTATGAGAAAACCGGTGCTCAATAAAATCAGTTCGCTACTGTTATTTATTCCTCAGTCAAACCAAATTGTTATGAATTCTTGTTCAGCTGTAAGTGGGCAATGCTGTGTTAGTGGAAAAATTGCACGGGATTTTCTACTACTGATCTTGGTAGCAAAAGAAAAAGCGGAAACTTGCGAAAAAGGACCTTGTTTTGGACCGTTCAGCCCGAACACATTGCACAAGCCACATGAAAAAAACCATTATGCACGTGCAAGCACTGCTGTTTATGTGTGAGATGCTGTCACTTGCTTGGCTTTTTGAGAAGACATACCACCAGTATTAGGCATTATCTGACAATGCCTCCACGACGAAAATTGAACGAGTTTGAGAGGGGACGAGCTGCTGCATGGTTCCAAGATGGTGTCCCCCAGCGAGAAGTGGCCAGGCGACTTCACGTGTCCATCTCGGTCATTGTCAGACTGATTCAACGTTTCACAGCCACTGGGAGGGTCCAGGAAAGACGCAGACCTGGGCGACCAAAGAAGACAACTCCACGTGAAGATCGTCTCATTGAACGACTAGCCTTGCAATCAAGAACAGCCTCTTCCAGCATTATTCGAAGGCAGCGGAGGGTGGCTACTAACACCAACATCAGCCAGCAGACCAAACGGAATTGCCTTCATGGGTTTAACCTCCGTTCTCGTCGCCCAGCTGTACGGCCACGCTTAACTCCAGCCCATAGGGCAGCACGCCGCGCCTTCTGAAGACGTCACGTGAGGTGGACACGTCAGCAATGGTCCCAGGTCCTGTTCAGTGATGAATCACGCTTCACCCTGAACCACAACGACGACCGACTCAGGGTCTGGAGGCGCCAAGGGGAACGCTACATTGACACCACTGTCCAAGAAAAGTGGCCTTTGGTGGAGGTTCTGTAATGGTCTGGGGGGCCTTCAGCCTTCACCACAGAACACCCTTGTTTCATGTACAGGGTAACCTGACTGGCCTCCGATACCGGGATGAGATCCTTCGACCGCTGGCTGTGCCTACACTGCAGCAGATGGGACCGCAGACTGTCCACCAGGATGACAACGCTCGCCCCCACAGGGCAAGGGTGGTCAACGACTTCCTGCAGCAGTCTGGAGTCAACAGAATGGAGTGGCCAGCATGCAGTCCCGATCTCAACCCGATTGAGAACCTCTGGGATGAGTTGGATCGCAAAATGAGGAGCAACCACCCCCCTCCCAGGGTTGTTCAGCACCTCTACCAGATGCTGCAGGCTGAGTGGCAGGCGCTTCCACAGAGGATCTTCACCACCCTGGTCAACTCTATGAGGACTCGCTGCGTCGAGTGCCAGAACAGCCAGGGCGGTTACACGCATTACTGAACTTTTGGGAGCATCTGAATGCCATGTCTTGTGATTTCAACGACTTTGTGAAATTAAATTTCGATACGTACACACTTTGATAAAATGTACAGACCAAACGATTGCTCAAAATTGAAGGAAATGTTGTATCGTTATCACTAAAGCATTGAATTAAACGTTTGCCAAATACCAACGCATTGGCTTTCTTATTTGGAAAGTTATGAATTTGTGTGCAAGTGATCCTTAACTTTTTGTGAGTAGCTTATGATATCCCCAGACGTTGTTTTTTCGTTTTTTGATAAATATCCTTGATGACGTCAATTCCGGATTTTAGTGAAAGTTGAGGCAGCACTGTCACGTCCTCATTGTTATCCTTTCATTCACTCTTTCGCTTTGAAGTCCATTTTCAAAAATAGGTCTCCTGTTATCTGTTTCTCTCTGTGAATCCGTTGCTCCAATTTACTTCGAATACTGAATGCCAAAGTGTATTGATTTTCTGCATTTCTGATGACAGGAGAAGCGTTGCATGTACAGAAGATAAAACCAAAGATGTTCCTGCAAAAAACAAAACAAAAAGATGTTTCTGCCAAAGCTGAGTACACCAGCATTACACAACTCACTGAACGATTTCTCTAGCTAACATTTAAGACATGCAATTGCATCTGTTCCATAAAAATAAACATCAAACAGGTGTATCTGATGGCGTACTTTGATAACCTCTCTCAATTCTGACAAATCTTGGAGCAGTTCAACTTTCTGTTAAATTCGTGTGGAAAAGTCCTCAGTGCAGGAGGCCAGATTGAAAAGATATATGTCAGTCTTCCCCGTGAAAACTTGCATTGCCGCAACACCACAGGTACGCCCATTGTGTGTTGCCTTTTTTGAGGGTCATCCTGCAGAAGCCGGGATCGATATTCTTATCCAAACTAAAAAAAAAAAAAGGCCTGGGCAGTAGTGTGGTGGAGTACACAATCGTTTAAACACCCAGAAATGGCGAAGAAGGCGTCGTAATTTCATTGGCAGCAAGTCAATTTGTCCATTCGACTCGTATTTCTATTTTGCGGCTTATAATTTGGTCTGTCTGTCTGCAGGAGTTGGTGGAGGGGTGGCTGAAGGACGCGTCCCGAATCAAGACTGCGCAACTGTCCAACAAGGACCAGCGGGAAACTAGGATCCTCTCCTCCTATCTTCAGACCTTTCTCGACGGTTACAAGTGGAAAGAGTGAGTATGAAGAGGACTGTCTCACATCGAGTTTCATTTCATTTTTCATTTGTACTACTTTTATTGTGACATTGCATCGTATGGAGAAGTCTCACATCGAGTATCATTTCATTTTTCATTTTCAATGCGTTATTGTCCCATCGCTGTGAAATTCGGGTCGCTTCCTCCCAGTGGAAAGCTAGCAGCAACATAGTCGCTCTACCCAAGTCCAGTGCTCTGCCAACTGAGCTATACCGGAAAAGCAACTATTGCAAAATATTGACTCCCGGAGTGTGCGTATCATTGCAAATGCTAACTTCGGCGATCGTTCTTGTATTGTATTGTATTGTATTGTATTGTATTGTATTGTATTGCATTGCATTGCATTGTATTGTATGGTATGGTATGGCATTGCATTGCATTGTATTGTATGGTATGGTATGGTATGGTATGGTATGGTATTGTATTGTATT
>NC_090257.1:6921309-6966309 GCF_037325665.1 Littorina saxatilis | reverse complement strand
ATGCCACTCACACCCACACATGCCACTCACACCCACACATGCCACTCACACCCACACATGCCACTCACACCCACACATGCCACTCACACATGCCACTCACACCCACACATGCCACTCACACCCACACATGCCACTCACACCCACACATGCCCCTCACACCCACACATGCCACTCACACCCACACATGCCCCTCACACCCACACATGCCACTCACACCCACACATGCCCCTCACACCCACACATGCCACTCACACCCACACATGCCACTCACACCCACACATGCCACTCACACCCACACATGCCACTCACACCCACACATGCCCCTCACACCCACACATGCCACTCAGACCCACACATGCCCCTCACACCCACACATGCCACTCACACCCACACATGCCACTCACACCCACACATGCCCCTCACACCCACACATGCCACTCACACCCGCACATGCCACTCACACCCACACATGCCACTAACACCCACACATGCCACTCACACCCACACATGCCACTCACACCCACACATGCCACTCACACCCACACATGCCACTCACACCCACACATGCCACTCACACTCACACATGTCCCTCACACTCACACATGCCACTCACACCCACACATGCCACTCACACCCACACATGCCACTCACACCCACACATGCCACTCACACCCACACATGCCACTCACTTGTTAACTGATTTGCAAACGGCACTACTGTGTGTTGCAGCTATGGGACCCTGAACTCGGTGAATTTCCTGGAGGGCATGGCCAAGGGGCCTCAGTGGCCTCTCTACGCCAACCTCAACAACAAGGAGGCCTTGCAGAACTACCTCAAGAGGATGGCGGCCATGCCAGGACAGGTATGCTGATTTCAGTGGAGATTGATTGATTGATTGATTGATTGATTGATTGATTGACTGAATGATTGATTGACTTACTGATTGATTGATTGATTGATGGATTGACTTACTGATTGATTGATTGATTGATTGATCTTTGAAACAAAGATAGAGGTTTTGGCACAACCTAGTCGTTCAACCTGTCAGAGAGAGAGAGAGAGAGAGAAAGAGAGAGAGAGAGAGAGAGAGAGAGAGAGAGAGGGAAAACGAACGAACGAACGAACCTTATAACTCAAGGATGGAGATTTAAGGCTGACGCATATGGAGAGAGAAAAGGAGAGACAGACAGACAGACAGACAGACAGACATACAAGACACACACAGAGAGAGAAGAGAGAACAGAGACAGAGACACAGAGAGAGAGTCTCTGTACAATGGATGTCATGCATGCGATCGCGAGCGTGTCTGTGTACGTGCGTGCATGCCTCCGTTTGCTTATGCGTCTGTCTGTCTGTCTGTCTGTCTACCTGTCTGCTTGACTGTGGGATTTTTTTGCATTGGCACCGATGAAAAGCTACCGCTCTTAGCCGTACTTAACCCTTCTCTCCCGTCCACATCCGTACTCCTCACACACAGCACTATAACGACAACTTCGCAATTGAGCCAGATCTCTATAGTCAGTTGCAGACACACATGAGCTGACTTGGGTACACTTTGTGGCTCCCGCCTACCATTACCTTGTCAAAGACACTTACCTCTGACACTCACCATATAACGGGGTCTTGTGGTGGTGTAACTAGGGGTGTCGGTTTGGGAGTACGTTTGTTGGTGGTACAGGGGATGAGGGGGAGGGAGGGGGGCTATGGGGGGAGGGGGAGGGGGTGGGGGCCGGGTTTGATGTGATGGCTAGGGGTGGGGGGCGGAAGACGAGGGTAAAAGAGCGGGAACGGAGGAGGGGGTATTAGTTCAGGATTATTCAGGCATGCGACCAAGGGTAGGGCGGGTGGTGTCGAGAGAGGTGAAGGGACGGGGAATGTTTACAGTGCCGTGAACCGGGCTGTGAGCAGTGCCCGCCAGTGTTTAGCTCAGGCACCGTCGGCGGCAGACGCGCCTTAGTTCTATACAGGAAAATGCAGCGCGCTATTCTGGCCATCTGGCTGACTGTCGTCCTCATCTCTAAGGCAGACTGATACCAAGAGGTGTAAGTTACACCCGCCTTCAGGCTCAGGCATTTTCAAACGCTCGACTCAAGACTATATTTCCGACAATGAGGTTTTATTTTAATAGTCTATCAGTTTGGTAGTGTAGCGTGAGGGACGTGAGGGGTGGCACATGGAGGGAGGTCCGGGGGGGGGGGGGAGGGGGGGTTAGGGTGAAGCGCAAGGGAGGAACGTAGAAAGAATGCAGGAGTTTGGGAGGGGGAGGGAGCGGAGAGAATAGGGGGAAAGGGAGGGTGGGATTCAAGACAAGAAAAGACACAATCTTTATTATCGAGGGGTAATAGATGAACAAGAATATAGTTATATGCTCTTTTGTTTTACATCCAGCCCTCGCCCTAATATAGGGTCAACTAGAACAGAAAACAATATAGGCTAACCAAAGAACTATCAGAGCCAACCGGAGAGACAAAACCAGGACTGTTTTCATGGAGTCTCTAAAACATTCTATCAGTTTGGAAGTGTAACGAGGCCACGAGTAATGGCACCGGGGATGGGAGTTGGTGGAGGCCGGGGTAGCTCCCCCCAAGGGGCAGGGGAGAGGAGAGAAAAACAAATCAAGTCAGTTGTAGCGATGGTATGAGGTTGATCGTGAGCAGGGTGGCGAGGGGAGGGGTAGGGGGGGGGGGTGTGTGTTTAGAAAAGAAGCAGGACTATTTTCAATGGTCCCTGTGGGATAAAACAGTCTATTTATTAAAGGCGAACACGCCTTTTAAAACCTCCCGAAATCTGGAGAGAAAAAAAATCTTTAAAATGTTAGAGTCTTAAAATGAGGGTAATTATTAGACAGAGGTTATGAACAGAACATCTTAACAAAAACAGGGAGGGAATGTTCAATTCGGATGTAGTATGAAAGTGAAGCGAATGTTTTTTGAGTACGGGTATAATGGTGGAGGCCGAGGAGAAGAGGGAGGACAATCGTCGGCTTCGAAGTGTAGTCAAAGAGTGTATCCCTACGGATACACTCTTTGGTGTTCTGGCGGATTGGGTGGGTGGGGGGGGTTAGTAGAGGAGGGTAACTAAGAGTCGGGGTTGGTTTCATGGAGGTATTTACAGCCTCTACCTTACCACCCAGCGTGCGTGTTTAGAGTGACAATCGATCTTGTGAAATTGGTATTCTTGTGAGTTTGGTTGGTAGTGTGATGCCAGTGTGTGTGTGTGTTTAAGAGAGAGAGAAAGAAGGAAGAAACACAAAGAGAAGGAGAGAGGCAGTCGGAGATGGATGTGGTGTGTGTGTGTGGATGTGTGTGTGGATGTGTGTGTGTGTGAGTGCGTGCGTGCGTGCGTGTGTGATAGAGTGAGAAATAAATAGAGACAGACATACTCCTGCCTACTTACCCCAAGCCGGTGTCACGATTTCATCTTTCGCCTGTGTACATATTTCCCCCTCGACATATACTCAAGACTGAAAAAAAATTTCCTGGTAAAATTAAGAAGTGAAATTATTTATGGACGAAAAGCATGTCAGTTTCTTGCATGTGAAGAAAATTGGTGGTGAAATGTAATAGATTTCACCCCCAAAATCGATTTATTCGAAAACGTGTACCGAGTGGTTACGTCCCTTGAGTAAGAAGGGAAACATTTTAGGATGAATCAAATTTCTAAGTTAAATAAAAAAAATTGGTTGGACAAATTTGGCCCCATGAATGTAAGGTACACAAGGTCGCTCATCAGTACTATCGAAGGGTGTTTTTTTGTTCAGTGTAGAGTTTATACTAGATCAACGAGGCCGAGAATCAAAATATCAGCACGGGGAAAGATGAAAACGTCACACCGGCCCCACGTCATTAAGACGATGAAAGAAAGAAAGAAAAAAACCCCGCATCTGTCATGCTTGACTGAAAAGTGAAATGTACTCATCTTCAAAATAAAACAGTAGTTTGAATGTCACTGTCCACCACAACCTTACTTTATTTGTTTATTTTTTTGTTCAAGATTTTGGAACGGCAGCAATCTATCTGTTTTCGAATAAGATCGTGTTAAAAACAAGCTAAATGTCCTTAATGCTTAGAAGAGCGAAAATAGGGAATGGCCCAGAATAGGAACAAACCCAATAGAGAACATCCTCCCTATAAACTAACGGGACAGCCATGGAAATTTTCTACCGCTTACTATGCAGTCGTGACGTAACCTTTATCTGTGCACAAACTCTGACGGCCTGCTCAGTCAGAACACAGCTTTTGATTAGCTCATTATGTCATGTGGTGCAACAAGCATCACGCATGAATGGGCAAGCCAGCACGTGCAAAGAAGCATGGAAGCGTAACGGAGCCGTTTTCGAAGGACCTTGACCTTGTTACATCGGTTCAGGGCTACAAGGTAGGGGAATTGATCCAAGATGAAAATGCCTGAAAGCACACGTGTTCGAAATGTTGGAGCCGTCCCATAAGGCCAAACAAAAATATATGTTGGTTTAAGGTAACCCGAACGACTCTTTTTTCCCGCCGACCCTAAAACTTTTTTTCATTTCTCAAAAAAAAAGTCTTTAAAAAAACACCACTCTGGCACATTTTGCGAACCATACCGAGACTAATTTTTTTTTTTAAATAAATTTTTTAAAAAAAGCCGACCTATTTGTTTTGGGTCATGTTACCCTAAACCAACTATTTGTGTGTGTGGCCGAAACAACGTCATCAACACACACACACGCACGCACGCACACGCACATTCAGTCTCTCTCATTCAATCTCAGTTTCTATTTCTCTCTCTGCCAGTCTTTCTCTCTCTCTCTCTCTCTCTCTCTCTCTCTCTCTCTCTCTCTCTCTCTCTCTCTCTCTCTCTCAGTCTTTCTCTCTCTCTCTCTCTCAGCTACCAGCTTGTACTTATAATTACTTGCATAGTATGCATTTTATTTTATGAATAACCACATATGTATGCTCTTCATGCCTCATCTTCATCATCATCATCATCATCATCATCGTCGTCATCTTTATTATCACGTGCTGAAGTTTTCTGACCTCCTTTTGTTGGTAAGCTTTTTAACTTTTTAATTTTTAATTTTTCAATTTTATCATTGTGTGTCTGTGCGTCCCAAGGACAGATTGTAAGAAAAAGGCGTAGCCTTAAATCTTAATCCTTGTCAAATAAAGTTCAATTCAATTCAATTCTCTCTCTCCAAGTTTACACTGAAACGCACCTGAGAAAGAAAGAAAGCATTAAACATAAATTCAAGATGTTACAATACCACTTTTTGACTACGATGTTCCGTGACATCACAGAGTGCACCCAAAACGCACTTCAATGTAGCTCTTTCTTGCAAACAAGGTACAAGACAGCGAACGATAATGATCCAAATGAATAGCACCTCCTATCAGTTTAAAAGCTCATTTCCGGCAAGACGGAGTAGCAGGCAGTACCAGAAATGACGGGCTTTCCCTCACACAGAGTGGATGAAAGAAAACAGGCAACGTGAAACTGACAATCACCGTGCAGCACGTGCGTAACGATTGTGCATGCGCGCGCAGGTGAAACTGATGAGGGTTGGACAAGGGTGAAACTGGCAACACCACCTGTGTTGAATCGTGCGATGTGTGTGTTCGACAAACCGAGTCATGTGATCTTGATAGTAAGAGGGCTTGCGGTTGATGTAGTCAGTGTTTTTTTACCTCCGAATCGAGAGCATGGCGATTGCTGAGTCTGCATAAAGAATATTTAAAGGGAAGCTATTTCGCTTTAACATATTTTGGGATTGAGTTCTCTCTTGGTGCGTCGTGTTCTGTCTCTTTTTCTCCCTCTGTCGCTCAGTATTAACAGCTATTGTGTTTTCAGCGTAGCAATAGGGCCCGATATTTAGACGAGACAAGTATAATGCCGACGAGTCGAAGACGAGTCGCATTATACTTGTTCGAGTCTAAATATCGGACCCTATTGCTACGATGAAAACACAATAGCGTTTATATAGCTATTCTGACATTAAATTCTGTGTTAAAATCATGTTTTTGTCAGCAACAAGGACCAGAATGGTCCATGTCATTGATTGCAGACGACGGTTCCCTTTCTGCATGAAGCCACGGAAATAACCGAACATTGAAAAACCCACGGACATGTATTACGGAGAAAACTCAAGATAACCGGATGCTTAGCATTACGTCAATATCTTAGGAATCATATGACGTTATGACGTATCATGCTTGCCTACGTAGATTGTATGTTCGAAAGTCTGACTTCTGTTGGGAATTCGCGTGGTGAAGACTGCGGTAAATCTGTAGATGATAAGAGAACAAGGATTGTCTCAGAAGAAACGACGAAATGTTTCAGACCGGTAACTTCATTTCAACATTGCACTACACAATGGACGTTCTATGTGACAGGAGAGTTTGCTGATTTTGTGTTACATTGGTGATTGGAGAGATCGTCTGCAAAAATCAGAGATAGGTCGCTTCAGATTGCAGCTTCTGGAAATTTGCAAGGTTTGCTGCCAGTTAAAGAACTGGATTTTACACGTAATGTATGTCATGTACAGTAAGCAACAACAAAAACACACACAAAGCAAATTGCATCGTCTGTCGACTAGCCACAGACACAAGCCTGGCGAGGTATGCGTGTACTTTATACACGTGGAAGAAACCGGAACCATGCGTCTTTGTTATTGCCGATATCGTTTGGATATCGGCAAAAATGGCCAACTTTCGTAGCGTTATGCTTTGATGATCGGAAAAGGGATGTGTGAGACCATCCAATCACAGCCCCCGAATTCCCCCACGTGTCCATCAGAATAGCTATATGAGCCTGTGCCAAAACGTGCTTGCCAAAATGGGACATTTGGGGTTGAAAACCAAACTGGAAATAATACTGTCTTATCTTTATACACTAATTGACTTTGTATAGTGTAACTATTTCCATAACCAAAAAGATAACTTGGGCTTTACTTTTTGCGAAAAAACAAAAAAAAGGCATCAACATAGCTGTGTGTCAACTATAACGCGAGACACAGCATTTTCATAAGTATCTTTATAAGTTCTTAACTGATTTGCTTCAAATTTACTCAGCAAGTAAGATTTACATCCCAAAAGAGATTCATTGAGGAACTTCTAAAATGGACCTTGTATTTTGAAAAATAAGACACCCATCACTGTGTCCTGAGTTACAGTTGACACACTCCAGTCACAAGAAATCCTGTAAAAAAATTAAAAACAGAGATGTTTCAAAGACTAGAATATTTTATTAAAACCATCATTTGCAACTCAAACAAACCTCAAAATCACATGAAAAAGAAAGCAAAGTAGAAAAACTAGTCCCTGCTGTGTCAACTGTAACGGGGTCAAGGAAGACATGAAAATGGCACTGTGTCTCATGTTCCGGTTGACACACAAAGTCAGGAACACACACTGTAATGTGACAAGAGAATAAGAAATGCCAAAATGCCAGGTGTTACATGCAGGAAGTGCAAAATAAGGATAAGATGTCTTCAAATGTACAAATTCATTGGAAAATGGATGGCAAGAATCTCAAAAACACAACAGAAAACTAACCAAAACATTCCCAAATAGTAGTATATTTACACCATCAGCTTATACAGAAAGTTCCTGCAGTTAATGTTCGTGAACATTACATTCCAGTCTGAACGAGTCAAAAGTCATTAAACAAACAATTTTGCACTCAAAACTGGTTAAATAAAAATGAAAAATTAAAACGCAAGTTCATGGAGAAAACAAGGTAAAATTACAAACGCCCAAGGGAAATGTCAATCTCATGAATATCCTCCACATCCACACATTAAGTGTCACTTGCACTCTCAAATAGTCATGCACATAATCAAAGAAACACATGGCACACTAGCACCCTACAAAGGTAAATACAAGACTTGATCAATCACAAATTGGTAATCAGAGATTTAAAAAAAAATGTGCACCTCTACCAATAAATACACACAAGCATTCAAAGTACCACAATGTACAAGACTAGAGAAAATCACAAATCAGCTTTCACACATAGCTTTAGCTGCCAATGCCTACATGTAAAATAATATGATAATGATAACTGCAAAGTTCGTAAAATTGGCTTCCCCCATCAAATAAATTAATCTACTCGGGCTATGCATGATCAGCAAACTTGCCAGACTGTCACTGTCAGAAGGGAGTCAGACCAAACCAGATGCAGACCTGTTTACACTAAACCCGAGGCAAGAGTACTTTCCCAAAACGTTGAGTGTATTTTTCAAAAAGTTGGTGTACTTTGCAAGCAAAGCCATACGCGTGGGTGCAAACGTGTTTGTGTAAGAATAGCATGTCTTCTGTTCCTCTCCAAAGTTCGTTCATGGCAGACATCGTAGCGTTCAGGGTCCAGCTTTAGCCGTTGTCTGTACTCTTTGGATCGCTCGTTGTTCTGCTTCCGGACTCGTTCAGCCTGGGGTGACAATCTGACTTGCAGTCGCAGACCTTACAATCACGAAAAAGAAATGAGGCTCAAGTACAAGACAGAAAAATATTTGCCCACAGCACATCTAGAATTTAATGACATGTTCAAGTGCAGTTTCTACAGCACTGACCCCTGTCTCTTCTACCTCTCCCAGATAAATGTAACATTTCACTTTTAAGAGCAACAATACCACTTCTAACATCAGTCCTAAGAACTAAGACTGTACTGGATTTCCTACAAAGAGATGTGTCTAAGTTGACACAATCACCATAAATTAATATGCTTTCATCTGCAGAGTCATTTATTTACAAGGCTGGTAATTGAGGTAACTAAAAAAAACAAGTAACAAAGGACATAAAACAATACTGTGTCCTTCCCAAGAAAAGTTACGGTCGACATGCATTCCTCGTAAATCAAAGCTACAAACATTAAAAAAAAAAAAAAACCACAACCCTAAACTCTCAATTCCAAAAGTTAAAAGTAAAACGCAGACCTTAAATAGAAAAGAAAGGCATACGTATGTAAATGCACAGCTGTCCAAAAATACTTTGTGTCATTCGTAACGGAGACACAGTGAGAGTTACATGTCTTGCGTTACGATTGACGCAAGAAGATCCCCGAGTGGCCTTCTCGAAAAATATTTCACAACCAAACCAAGAACAAGCCGCTTAAGGCGAAAATACAACATTTAGTCAAGTAGCTGTCGAACTCACAGAATGAAACTGAACGCAATGCAATTTTTCAGCAAGACCGTATACTCGTAGCATCGTCAGTCCACCGCTCATGACAAAGGCAGGGAAATTGACAAGAAGAGCGGGGTAGTAGTTGCGCTAAGAAGGATAGCACGCTTTTCTGTACCACTCTTCGTTTGAACTTTCTGAGCGTGTTTTTAATCCAAACATATCATATCTATATGTTTTTGGAATCAGGAACCGACAAGGAATAAGATGAAAGTGTTTTTAAATTGATTTCGACAATTTAATTTTGATTATAATTCTTATATTTTTAATGTTCAGACCTTGTTTTTAATCTAAATATAACATATTTATATGTTTTTAGAATCAGAAAATGATGAAGAATAAGATGAACGTAAATTTGGATCGTTTTATAAAAAAAATTGTTGTTTTTACAATTTTCAGATTTTTAATGACCAAAGTCATTAAGTAATTTTTAAGCCACACAGCTGAAATGCAATACCGAAGTCCGGCCTTTGTCGAAGATTGCTTGGCCAAAATTTCAATCAATTTGATTGAAAAATGAGGGTGTGACAGTGCCGCCTCAACTTTTACAAAAATCCGGATATGACGTCATCAAAGGTATTTATCGAAAAAAAGAAAAACAAATTCGGGGATATCATTCCCAGGAACTTTCATGTAACATTTCATAAAGATCGGTCCAGTAGTTTGGTTTGAATTGCTCTACACGCACGCACACACACACGCACGCACGCACACACTCACACACACACAAACACCACGACCCTCGTTTCGATTCCCCCTCTATGTTAAAACATTTAGTCAAAACTTGACTAAATGTAAAAACAAGTCCGAAAACTCATACATTACTTGCTAATCCAAGCGGAACCATTGTTTGCTGTTGCTATTGCTAGCCGTGAAAATGTTCAGTCGATCGTAACAAAGACATCACAGAATATGGATCGATCGTAACGAAGACCCAAACTGTCCCTGTGTCTTAATTCAACAAAAAAACAACCAGCGTGCTTCAACGAACTTTTTCAGTCCAGACAAATGCTTAAAATATAAAAGGAAGAATCACCCAGAACATATTCTTTGCTACTAGCGCGAATAAGTAAAAAACTTGAAGAATTTTGAGTCGATCGTAACTTTATGTCGATCGTAACGCTCATCAAACGAAAACTTACCTTCCCTGCGAAAGTCGGCCATCCGTGTAGCAAAATGGAGTCCAACTGCGTGCGTGTAACGTTTTTGCTATTTATAACAGCAGCCCCGATACTTCCGCGGTCATTTAAAATAAGTTATTGAATATTGAGCGATCGTAACAAAAAGACATGAAAATTGCATTCAACCTAAAAACTTCTCAAAACTACTTAAAATACTTTTATTTTAAATCAATTGTTTGCAAATCAAATAAAACTTTTTATTTACTGCTGCTTACAACTTTCGGTTGCGATAATGACGTTCGTAGATTCGAAAATCCAGGGACGTATCGTGAGTTTGCTGGAGACACAGGGAGTTACGATCGCTATGGACGTTTTTGACGTCAAATATTTTGCCAATAAACATCTTTTTTTTCGTAGACATCATCTTTTCGTGGTAATTTAGGGTACATTTATCAATATTATGGGCACTGTTTCTAACTTGCCGACGGAGATTTCTGGACCGCGGACGAACAAAACACCATGTACGGAATGTCCCACTTTTAAGTCGCCGGATTTGCTCGCTTCGGCTAACATTTTTATTTTTTTCATGTAGGTGTAATGCATGCAAGCTTCTGAAACTGTCTTTGCTATGTCTTTAACATACATGCTTTCAAACTGTTCAGTGCTTTTTGCGATTGAAAGTGCGGTTGATGAACAGTAATGCATGAACATGTCGGCTCTTTCGGCAGACCACGTTTTGGCACAGGCTCATATGTCTCTGTCTCTCAGTCTATGTCTATGTCTCTGTCTCTCTGCCTCCGAGTCTATCTCTCTGCCTCCGAATCTGTCTCTCTCTATCTGTCAGTCTGTCTCTCTCTCTGTCTGTGTGTCTGTCTGTCTGTCTCTCTCTGTCTGTCTGTCTCTCTCTCTCTCTCTCTGTCTGTCTGTCTGTCTGTCTGTCTCTCTGTCTGTCTCTCTCTGTGTCTCTCTCTCTGTCTGTCTCTTCCTCTCTCTTGTCAGTTTCCATTAGTGTGTGTGCATGATTGGAGGGCGGGTTATTACTGTGTCCGTGTGTGTGTGTGTGTGTGTGTGTGTGTTTGTGTTCGCGGCATGCCCGCGTGAAGGTGTGTGTGTTCGTGTGTGTGTGTGTGTTTGTGTCTTTGTCTGTGTATGTGTGTGTGTGGCCCATGGGTGCATTTCAGTGTGCAGTATGACTGCATAAAGAAAGGGTGGTGTGCGCGCCCAAAATGGCTCCACCGTCAAGTGACACCTTCATCAAGACAGTGTTTCCATATCTCTTACAGGTGGACGAACAAATCACCCTGATGAAGAGGGCGATCAGATTGAAACGGACAAACCACTTGGTGTCGGTGGTAAGTATCGTTCACATACGCACCTTGTACACATCTCGCAGTCTCTTTTTTTCAACGATCGTGTATAAAAAAAATAAAAAATAAAAATTCCAAGCTACTCACCAAGTCTGAGCTCAATTGACCCCAGAGTACCAGAGATACAAGTCAAAAGTGTAGCGGACAAACAAACGAACAACCAAACCGACAGAGTAAAACCTAATAGCCCCTTTATTACCTAAAGGCGGCTAAAAAAATAAAAAATAAAAAAGCTTGCAATACATGAGGGCCCCAAAGGGTTTAAAATCGTGATCGTGATTGGCGTTTTTTGACCTTTCTGTGACCGTGATTGCCGAAATTTCCATTTCTGTGATCGTGATGGGACTTTGCCCGTGATCCGTGATGACAAAAAAATCAAGTCTCGTGATCGTGATCGTCATTTGTTTTCGTGATCGTGATGGGCATTATTGCAAAGCATTTTATTTTCAACGTACATTTTTCACAGCTGTATCACTCTATGATCCTCTATTCGTCAAGGTGTTTGTGATCGTGAAAACAAAAATCAAGGTAACTGTGATCGTGAAAGCTAAAATGTCCCTTCCCGTGATCGTGATGATACACCCCCTTTGGGGCCCTCATACATTACAGTTAGTTGGTCGTCCCGATCGCAGGAGCAAAGTCGATCGGAAGCGTGGAACATGCACCGGATGTTGTGAAAAGCTTGTCCGAGGTAAAGGGGCCCTTACTCTTCCAGACCGCTGAAAATCATGACAGAGTTATGTTCGAAAATCGTTTATTATGGTGTGGTATTTTGGCTCGAATAAGATCAATCAATCAATCAATGAGGCTTATATCGCGCATATTCCGTGGGTACAGTTCTAGGCGCTCTGCAGTGATGCCGTGTGAGATGAAATTTTATACGGCCAGTAGATTGCAGCCATGTCGGCGCATATTTACCTTTCACGGCCTTATTCCAAGCCACACGGGTATGGTAGACAATTATTAACCGTGCCTAAGCAATTTTGCCAGGAAAGACCCTTTTGTCAATCGTGGGATCTTTAACGTGCACACCCAATGTAGTATACACGGGGGGTGGTTCGGACACCGAAGAGAGTCTGCACACAAAGTTGACTCTGTGAAATAAATTTCCGCCGAACCTGGGATCGAACTCGCGCTGACAGCGGCCAACTGAATACAAATCCAGCGCGCTACCAACTGAGCTATATCCCCGCCCACTTCGACACGCCAGCATTAGGCTTGTCTCCTCAAAGCATCGAGATACGATCATGATGATCAAACGCGAGAGGGGATGCGTGTGTCAGTGCCTGAGAAATACATCTTTGACCGAATCTGGGATTCGAACCCATGCCGATATCGACAAAGTTGTTATAAAACCAGCGCGCTATTGACTTAGCTACGTCAGCCCCCGCCCTTGATTTTTGAAAGACAAGTGTGTCATATCAAACGAACATTGTCAAAATGTACATGGGAGATCATTTTTCACTGTGTCTCTTTGATTGTTTAACTCAATATAATTAGCTCTTAGGGAATTGTTATACAGAAAAGTTGCTTAAAATACATTTAGATATAGTAATGTTAATGTTATAGTAAAAACATTACTTAAAAAAAATAAAATAAAAAAAAATCAATGAAGAAGGATGCTCCCCGCCAACAACAACAAAAAACAAAAACAAAAAAAGGCAAAAAAGAAAGGGTTGAAGCAGCCTGCATGCAACTGAGATTTAAAAAAAAAAAAAAAAAAAAAGAGAAAAAAAAAAAAATAAAAAAAGAGACCAAAAAAAACAAGTCGCGTAAAGCGAAAATACAATATTTAGTCAAGTAGCTGTCGAACTCACAGAATGAAACTGAACGCAACGCCATTTTTCAGCAAGACCGTATACTCGTGGCGGGGTAGCTAAGAAGGATAGCACACTTTTCTGTACCTCTCTTTGTTTTAACTTTCTGAGCGTGTTTTTAATCCAAACATATCATATCTATATGTTTTTGGAATCAGGAACCGACAAGGAATAAGATGAAGGTGTTTTTAAATTGATTTGGACAATTTAATTTTGATAATAATTTTTATATATTTAGTTTTCAGAGCTTGTTTTTAATCCGAATATAACATATTTATATGTTTTTGGAATCAGCAAATGATGGAGAATAAGATAAACGTAAATATAGATCGTTTTATAAATTTTTAATTTTTTTACAATTTTCAGATTTTTAATGACCAAAGTCATTAATTAATTTTTAAGCCACCAAGCTGAAATGCAATACCGAAGTCCGGGCTTTGTCGAAGATTACTTGACCAAAATTTCAACCAATTTGGTTGAAAAATGAGGGCGTGACAGTGCCGCCTCAACTTTCACGAAAAGCCGGATATGACGTCATCAAAGACATTTATCAAAAAAATGAAAAAAACGTTCGGGGATTTCATACCCAGGAACTCTCATGTCAAATTTCATAAATATCGGTCCAGTAGTTTAGTCTGAATCGCTCTACACACACACACACACAGACACACAGACACACAGACACACGCACATACACCACGACCCTCGTTTCGATTCCCCCTCGATGTTAAAATATTTAGTCAAAACTTGACTAAATATAAAACAAGTCGCGTAAGGCGAAAATACAATATTTAGTCAAGTAGCTGCCATTTTTCAGCAAGACCGTATACTCGTAGCATCGTCAGTCCACCGCTCATGGGAAAGGCAGTGAAATTGACAAGAAGAGCGGGGTAGTAGTTGCGCTAAGAAGGATAGCACGCTTTTCTGTACCTCTCTTTGTTTTAACTTTCTGAGCGTGTTTTTAATCCAAACATATCATATCTATATGTTTTTGGAATCAGGAACCGACAAGGAATAAGATGAAAGTGTTTTTAAATTGATTTGGACACTTTAATTTTGATAATAATTTTTATATATTTAATTTTCAGAGCTTGTTTTTAATCCGAATATAACATATTTATATGTTTTTGGAATCAGCAAATGATGGAGAATAAGATAAACGTAAATTTGGAGCGTTTTATAAATTTTTATTTTTTTTTACAATTTTCCGATTTTTAATGACCAAAGTCATTAATTAATTTTTAAGCCACCAAGCTGAAATGCAATACCGAACCCCGGGCTTCGTCGAAGAATACTTGACCAACATTTGAACCAATTTGGTTGAAAAATGAGGGCGTGACAGTGCCGCCTCAACTTTCACGAAAAGCCGGATATGACGTCATCAAAGACATTTATCAAAAAAATGAAAAAAACGTATGGGGATTTCATACCCAGGAACTCTCATGTCAAATTTCATAAAGATCGGTCCAGTAGTTTAGTCTGAATCGCTCTACACACACACACACACAGACACACAGACACACAGACACACACACGCACATACACCACGGCCCTCGTTTCGATTCCCCTCGATGTTAAAATATTTAGTCAAAACTTGACTAAATATAAAAAGAGAAAAAAAAAAATATATATATATAATTAGCTCTCGTAATATTCGACTCACGTTTTCTGTGGCGCAACTCTTCCTTGCCCATAAAAACGTCGTTGGAATTGTTTCAGGAATTAATTTCCTATCAACGGCTCGTGTTAATCGTACTCATCTAAAACGAATACGCTAAAAACACACTAAAAACGAAAACAAATCTCCCATCACACAAAAAGATGTCAGGGTGTTGCTTATTAGTATGTGCCAAAGCGGAGGGATGGTCTTTTTCAATGTGAAACTCCACGCAGATCTGAGAAAGTGAGCAGAACTGTTTCCACAGGAAGCTAGGACTTTCCCTTTAAGACGTGCGTTATGACAAACGAGAAGTAATTCACTTTGGAATGACAAGAGTCAGTCGGCTCTGCTCGGGTAATTGTTCTAATATTTCTTGGAAGGCGCAGCAATGTAGGTGTCATTACAGAACCGCCAGAGACATATTGTTTTCTGAAGTAGCTGGTGCAGTACGCGGAAAATGAGAAAGCGGGTGAAGGAATTTGTTAAGGCCAAAAAAAAAATTGTCTGTTTCTGGTAACATGGCTAAAAAAAATAGGGTCGGTAGGTCGGGATTTTTTTTGTTTTTTTTTTTGTTTTTTTGTTTTGGTACCCCAAATGTAGACCAATAAAACTAACTTTAAAAATCGCGCAAAGAGACTGGATTCACTATACATAGAGTCAAGACACTCAACACATTTACAAATCGTCAGCGGACTTTCGTTTTCACACGTTTTTGTTGTTCATTTTCTCACCCTGTCCTTTACCACCAAAAAAATAAATAAAAATTTTGAGTTTGAAAAAAAAAAAGTTTAGGGTCGGCGCCGAAATTTAGGGTCGGTCGGGTGACCAGAAACAGACAATTTTTTGTTGTTGGCCTAATGAGTGGGTGGTTTAATGACCGACTGGTGTGACCGAACGAAGGGTTTGTTCTTATTGTCTTGGCTGTCTAAACCTGTTTTTGTTTTAGAATACCGTGGCGGGAATGTAGCTCAGTCGGTAGCGCGCTGGATTTGTATCCAGTTGGCCGCTGTCAGCGTGAGTTCGTCCCCACGTTCGGCGAGAGATTTATTTATCAGAGTCAACTTTGTGTGCAGACTCTCCTCGGTGTCCGAACACCCCCGTGTGTACACGCAAGCACAAGACCAAGTGCGCACGAAAAAGATCCTGTAATCCATATCAGAGTTCGGTGGGTTATAGAAACACGAAAATACCCAGCATGCTTCCTCCGAAAACGGCGTATGGCTGCCTAAATGGCGGGGTAAAAAACGGTCATACACGTAAAATTCCACTCGTGCAAAAAACACGAGCGTACGAGGGAGTTTCAGCCCACGAGCGCAGGAAAAGAAGAAGAAGAAGTTTAAGAATACCACCTCATCTGTAGCTCATTGTAAATGTCCATGTAACCTTTCACTGGTATTCATTTTGTCCAGGTTTAACGTAGACTAAGAAGATTCTTTTACTTGAACACGATTCAGACATCTAGGCTTACAACATGGCTGCTTGCTGTGCGAAAAGTTGTTGTTGTTGTTGTTGTTGTTGTTGTTGTTGTTGTTGTTGTTGTTGTTGTTGTTGTTGTTGTTGTTGTTGTTGTTGTTGTTGTTGTTCTTGTTGTTGTTCTTGTTCTTGTTGTTCTTGTTGTTCTTGTTGTTTGTTTGTTTTGTAATAAATTCAGCAAAAACATTGTCTACCATACACAGGAAGTAGGCACTGAGGCAGTGCGTGTTTGATATTATTTTGTGCAAGTATAAAGATAGGTGATGACATATCCCACACGACATCCTGAACAAATCTTTGGTGAGTTAAAGATGGATTACCTCGAGAAGGAAAGTAACTTTGTTCCGATGGTTGTTTTTCGGACTGGTGCATTCAACAATGCTTATTAGAGGTGTCGCACGTGCATTGTGTCTGTTTTTTGGGTTTTTTGTTTTTTTGTTGAGTATGTCAGAATTGAAGAAAATCGGCGGTTTATACAAAGTAGGTCTTATATTGGCATGCTTCGCCGAGACCAGTTGCTCGTCCCGTCTCAGTCCACAGGTTTTGGCTAGCCAGGTTTTAGTAGTTTCCACGATGACTGATACCAGAATTGCATTGTCGATCTTTTAGTTTCAAGCCACAGATTGACTTTTTTTATATAGCTTTACGTGACTTGTTTTTCTTTGGCTGAACGATGAATTGTTGGTGATATTTGCTGGTGAAGGAACGAATCTATCCCATGTTAAGTAATACAACCTGTACCTTAGATTTATATTTAAAGGTACTGAACTTGTCAAATCCAGGTGCACGGAGCCCCTGGGGCTTTTAGTCATACCTCAGGCAGCTATCCGTTAGAAGAACTACCAAGTTTCATTGACTTGCACCCAAAGAGTCAAGAACTGCGATTTTTTTACGAATTAATTTCGTACTCGGACCCGGCTGGTCTTGACCTATTTTTGGATCTAAATTTAGATCAGGTAGATCACCACATCATGCACAAAAAGACACGTCACTAGCAAACTATGTCAGACGTCATCATGAGTTTGTGTAAAACAAAATGGAGGCCGGAATCACTCAGTTGAATCGAACTCCGACCAAACACCACGTAATAACTAGGTTAATTTATGCACTCGCGTGAACAAGAAACTGTCGAGCTTCACAGATGTCGTCGTTGGGTAGTTTTGGGTTTGTTTTACTACCATAGGAGGATTTTTGAACTGTAAATGCACTCAGCTGCAACAAAAACGCAAAACGAAGGCTGTGAGCTGCACTGTGCCTTTAACAAACGTAGATTCCTCTCCGCACAAATATCGTCCGTGTTCTTTAGCTCAGTACGGGTTTTTTTGTGCACTTCTTTTTTTCTCCCGTAGAACATGGATACATCTGCTTGCTGTTGGGTGGTGTAGAGACGCATCAGTGTGGCAGTTTTATAGCTTTGGACTCGGACTACCCCGTCCTTAAGCTTAGCACTTATCAGTTTGGTCAGTTATGGCCGTCGTAGCCTGAAGATAATGAGTTAAAGATTTAGTTGATTCAGGTGGACACGGCTTTGAAGAGTGGACTAGACAACCCCTTCACAATATCGTAAAAAAACTGACTTGCTGGTGTGAAATACAGGAGAAACAAACAAAATCAGTACTAAGGGGGACACTACTTAGGGATGCGTACTGGTATCGAAGATCTCAGAGGATCTTTGGAAATATTTCAACGACAACGATGGACAAAGTGTGTATTGTTCCACAATTTAGTTTGATTTATATGAATTGTTCGTATGTGAAGAAAAGATTGTCAAAGTCACTAGAACCAAGATCAGTAATAGCAAACGTCAATACACTAACACTGCCACCAAGACAACAATGATATGACACCAGACTAAACAAGAAATTCCTCCGAGGTAGGAAAAACACCCCCGTCCTTACCATTTCCTTTGACCATTAATATGTCCCTCTATAAGTCCTTGTAGAATCTTAATCCACCAATAACTCCCTAACCGTATGTTTGACTGGTCCCAATTTTTGTAAGGACCGTCTCAGGAATGTATAGAACCTGTTCACCAAGTTTGGTGACGATCGGTCCGTTCATTCTTGAGATCTATATGCGAACACAAACAAACAAACAAACAAACAAACAAACAAACAAACAAACACATCGACCGAATCCTATACACACCCCTATACCGGGGGTGTAAATAGCGACATCAAGGGGTGAGAATATCAAACAACAACAGCTGTGAACGGGGGCCCGGGTAGCTCAGGTGGTAGAGCACTGGACTTGTGATCGAGAGGTCGCTGGTTCGAATCCGGGCCGGGACGGACACGGGTCAACCTTATGTGCAGACCCAGAGACGGTATCCATCTCCCACCCCCGTGTCACCACAATGGCACGTTAAAGATCTTGGTCATTCTACCATAAGTGCAGATGGCTGATGCCACCTAAACACGCAAACATCAAAAAGCCGTGAGGGCGTAAAACTCGAATCGTATAAACCAATTCATGTCCAATATGGACATTAAGACCTGACGGACAATAAGCCCCTTAAAATTTACTTACTGTGAACGAAAACATTAGTGCGCTGGCGGGATATGCGCAAACTAGCTCAATCAACAACAACAACAACAACGATGACAACAACAACAACAACAACAACATTAACAATTAATTTCTGCACATCTCCTATCCATCCCTCTTCTTTTTATATTTAGTCAAGTTTTGACTAAATGTTTTAACATCGAGGGGGGAATCGAGACGAGGGTCGTGGTGTATGTGCGTGTGTGTGTCTGTGTGTGTGTATGTGCGTGTGTCTGTGTGTGTGTGTGTGTGTGTGTGTGTGTGTGTGTGTGTGTGTCTGTGTGTCTGTGTGTGTCTGTGTGTGTGTGTGTGTGTGTAGAGCGATTCAGACTAAACTACTGGACCGATCTTTATGAAATTCGACATGAGAGTTCCTGGGTATGATATCCCGAGACGTTGTTTTTATTTGTTGATAAATGTCTTTGATGACGTCATATCCGGCTTTTCGTGAAAGTTGAGGCGGCACTGTCACGCTCTCATTTTTCAACCAAATTGATTGCAATTTTGGTCAAGTAGTCTTCGACGAAGCCCGGACTTTGGTATTGCATTTCAGCTTGAAGGCTTAAAAATTAATTTATGACTTTGGTCGTTAAAAATCTAAAAATTGTAATTAAAATTATATTTTTATAAAACGATCCAAAATTACGTTCATCTTATTCTCCATCATTTGCTGATTCCAAAAACATATGAATATGTTATATTTGGATTAACAACAAGCTCTGAAAATTAAATATATAAAAATTATTATCAAATTTTGTTTTCGACATCAATTTAAAAACACTTTCA
This sequence comes from Littorina saxatilis, assembly GCF_037325665.1. Lineage (NCBI taxonomy): Eukaryota > Metazoa > Mollusca > Gastropoda > Littorinimorpha > Littorinidae > Littorina > Littorina saxatilis. The sequence goes on along the minus strand of NC_090257.1, from coordinate 6,946,383 downwards.
TCTTATTCCTTGTCGGTTCCTGATTCCAAAAACATATAGATATGATATGTTTGGATTAAAAACACGCTCAGAAAGTTAAAACGAAGAGAGGTACAGAAAAGCGTGCTTTCCTTCTCAGCGCAACGAATACCCCGCTCTTCTTGTCAATTCCACTGGCACTGCCTTTGCCACGGGCGGTGGAGTGACGATGCTGCGAGTATACGGTCTTGCTGCGTTGCGTTGCGTTCAGTTTCATTCTGTGAGTTCCACAGCTTGACTAAATGTAGTAATTTCGCCTTACGCGACTTGTTATTCCTTTTCTTCCCATCCTTCCTTCCTTTCTTTATAATGATGATGCAACGTTTATTATGTTATTAATAGATTTGGTTTATTTAGACGAATTGTTTGGCCGTAACCGCCTTACGTTGAACTGTCCATGCAGGAACATCACTATAAGCTTCTAGCTTGCTGTTACCTGTGTATTTTGTATACATGTCGTGACTGTGACTTTTGTTAAAATAAACTTGGTGTTTATAACAACATCAACAAAGCATTACCGAAATAAAGCAATAAGGGAACTGATAAACTAAAAACTCGCAGTCTAAACAGTATATCGACAACAGAACTGGAAAATGTCGAGTGTAAGCCTACGTTTACATCGTTCGGGTTTTTGTGTGTGATTTTTTTCTTCTTTTTTTTTTCTCACTTTTTATTAAAAAAAAAAATGTAATATAAATTAGAAATCTTGATGTCATGCAGCTCATTTCTCGGCAGCAGGTGGCGCGTCTAATCGCATTTTATCGTAAGCTTACACTTATAAATGTTTACCCACCTGCTCCCTTGACGGTCATTAATCGTCGATTTCCTGTCTTGTTTATTGTATTTTCTTTCCTATTTTCATGGAAATGTCTCGTTTCCATGCAAATCCTTGAAATCTTGATAACCTTCTTTTAATGGAGATGCCTGCTGTCTAAGTATATATGCATAGCCTCGACGTGACCCGTAGTGTGTTTGGATCTAAGTTTAGGTCTCAATTTAGTGTTAGGTATAGTGAAGGGTGTAGAAGTCTGCTCTACTAGCTGGTTTGTGTCTGTCAGTGTGTCTCCGTCTTCGCGTCTGTCTGTCTGGCTCTGTCTCTCTGTCTCTGTCTGTCTGTCTGTCTGACTGCTTCTCTCTCTCTCTCTCTCTCTCTCTCTCTCTCTCTCTCTCTCTCTCTCTCTCTCTCTCTCTCTCTCTCATCGCTCCAAGGTATGTGTGTTGCCATATATTTGCAAATCATGTGTCGATGTGTGTGTGTGTGTGTGTGTCTGTGTGTGTGTGTGTGTGTGTGTGTGTGTGTGTGTGTGTGTGAGAGAGAGAGAGAGAGAGAGAGAGAGAGTGTGTGTGTGTTTGTGTTTTTATGTGTCAGTGTTGCGCGCGTTTATCTGTCGGTTGGTTTCTTTGTCACTCTTGATGTCTCTCTATCAGTCAATTGCTTTCGTTAGATCTTCGGCTTTCTTGCATGGCTCTTAGTTTCATTTCCCAACTGGCCTGTCCAGTTTTTGCTATTAATAGTCAAATCGACATCGTATACAAGAACAACACTCATCTTTCGCGTAGCACGCCATGAATAATAGGAATCCTCTCCCTTGGCCGAAGATAAAATCAAACCCGCATCACGATAAAACCGCAAATATTTTGGATCAGCCACTGATGCCAATATTCATGGCAGAAAAAGGTCAGAAAATCGGCCAAATGTTGACATATGTGTTCCGAGCTAATGTAAACACGCCAGCGCAACTCCACACGGGCCCTCGGCATATTCGAGAGGTTGCGAAGAAAACGATCGAATGCTCAGTACGGAACGAGGCAAAGATGGTCTCACTGTTTTCGTCGTCTATACTACCGGTGTAACATTCCGTTCGTGGAACCTACTTCGTCTCCTGGGCTGAGCCGGGTGCACGAACCAAATGTGGGTCCCACCCAAACTGACGGGAGAGAACAAACTGCGGGTTCTAATTCGTTGAAATCACAACGCATCTCAGTTTTAACCAATCCAACACTGCGCGTGGCTCCCGTTTGGGTGGCAACTTTGTCGTGCACCTCAGCTCTGTGGATCTTTCCTGAGACATTTCCATGGTTTCCATTACCCTCGTTAAAGAATGAATCATTGTATTGTCATTGTCATTGTTCTTGGGAGGCAGAACGTGAGTTTCACTTGCAGACTGCGTGAGACGAGAAGAATGACGTCATCTCTGTCGCGGTTCCGTCCTCGGTATTCGGTCTTTCTCTCCGCAATTCCTTTATTGACTTGGTACAGGCTGGTACATTTACCTCAGACATTTAACTATATGTGTATCTTGGACGACATTCCTTCTTCTACCGAGGTGTGAAGATTGTGCCAGAAGCTACGTGTACGGATAGTCTTCGGACTGACACATTTCAAAGGGAGTAAGAAATCGCCGGAGTTTCTGGGGTAGGAGGGGGTGGGGGGGGGGAGGGGGGGAGCTTCAAATGATCTCAAATGTTAATTTTTAGCTGAATATAAACAACATTTATAATGAACCCGTCTCAACCTGGTGTTTGTGTGTGTGTATGTGTGTGTGTGTGTGTGTGTGTGTGTGTGTGTGTGTGTGTGTGTGTGTGTGTGTGTGTGTGTGTGTGTGTCTGTCTGTCTGTCTGTCTGTCTGTCTGTCTGTCTGTCTGTCTGTCGGTCGGTCTGTAGCATATTTTTCCTGTTGCCGACAAATAATTATGGGTATATAAATAGTATTACAAATGTGCGGGCGTGTGTGTTTAATCCAGCCGCCAGTATCAAGAGGCGGCTATGCAAAATAGAGACGTTTGGCTCAAAGCAACTTTTCAAGAAAATGGGAGGCCTCGCTTTTTGTGGTTAAAAACAAAATGGGGCATAGAGACCTGGAATTTTTACCTCGCACAAACGAGAAAATACATTTAGCTCTATGCCTTGGATATGGTACATTAGGGTACTCCTAGAGATATGATTGTTTTAACAAACTCTCTAGTTTATGTGCCTGTTCCAGTAGATTTAGCGATTTGTCATATAATCTGCATATTCGTTGTTTCTTTTCGCCACGTGACTGAAAAAATACATATTTACTGTTTTTGTTACATGACAATTGAGCCGCATGACATTTAATGTGCACATTTATTGCTTCTGAATGATCACGTTTAAATTCGTTCTATACTGTTTTACATCCAGTATAGGAACACTGTTTGGGTGTATATGTTAAATGCATTACTGCAAAGCCCTGCTGGTCTGAATGGAATAGAACCTTGACACCTTATTTAAGTGACAATATTGGCTCTTTACACCCCCGGTATAGGGGTGTGTATAGGTTTCGCTCGATGTGTTTGTGTGTTTGTGTGTTTGTGTTCGCATATAGATCTCAAGAATGAACGGACCGATCGTCACCAAACTTGGTGAACAGGTTCTATACATTCCTGAGACGGTCCTTACAAAAATTGGGACCAGTCAAACACACGGTTAGGGAGTTATTGGTGGATTAAGATTCTACAAGGACTTATAGAGTGACATAGTAATGGTCAAAGGGAAATAACCTTCTCAGTTGGTGGCAGTGAGAATGGTTATTTCCCTTTGACCAACGGGGGTGTTTTTCCTACCCCGAAGGAATTTCTTGGTTTTTTTTGTCATTTCCCTGATGGTATGATACCATTATCAATATGAATATAGATTTGCATATTTATGTCTTGATTTCGTCACGTGACAGGACCGTGTGCCAGCCATGATAGATCAACTGAGGGTGCAAGAACTCTACTTCATGCCGTTCCAGTCTGCTTTGGATGACACAAACTTGTCCGAACAGACCAAGTAAGGTTGTGTGTGTGTGTGTGTGTGTGTGTGTGTGTGTGTGTGTGTGTGTGTGTGTGTGTGTGTGTGTGTGTGTGTTAGTGTGTGTGTGTTTGTGTGTGTGTATGTGTGTGTGTGTGAGTGTGTGTTTTGAGTTCACTTTCTCTTTCCTGCTTCTCTCTCAGCAATTAGTTTGGATATTTTAAACAAATATGATTCTGATCGCATTTCGCTTTTTATATGTATTATTATTTTCAATGATTTCTTAGTGAATATTACATGTACTGTATTAGTTTAAGGACAGGTTGTAAGACAAGGCACTGTCCCTGAAACCTTTATCCTTGTAAAATAAAGTACGTTCGTTCAGTTGCCTCGCTCCGATGCGCCAATCACATGAAACACGGTATTGAAACTATTTATTTGGAATGTTAATGTGGCTACATGTGCGCACAATTTTGTTTTCATTCATTGAAGGAAACACTTGTGGCAGAAGGCACTGGAGTTACTGGGACCTATATCTCGAGCTCTGAAGGAAATGAAGAAGTTCGTGGAAGAGGTGAGAGACATACATAATTATTGTATTGGTTTTATCATGCCCCCACCCCTGTGGTGTTTTTTTTCTTTCTTTTTACATTTAGTCAAGTTTTGACTAAATGTTTTAACGTAGAGGGGGGAATCGAGACGAGGGTCGTGGTGTAAGTGCGTGTGTGTGCGGGCGGGGATATAGCTCAGTTGGTAGCGCGCTGGATTTGTATTCAGTTGGCCGCTGTAAGCGTGAGTTCGATCCCAGGTTCGGCAGAAATTTATTTCACAGAGTCAACTTTGTGTGCAGACTCTCTTCGGTGTCCGAACCTCCCCCCGTGTACACTACATTGGGTGTGCACGTTAAAGATCCCACGATTGACAAAAGGGTCTTTCCTGGCAAAATTGCTTAGGCACAGTTAATAATTGTCTACCTATACCCGTGTGACTTGGAATAATAGGCCGTGAAAGGTAAATATGCGCCGAAATGGCTGCAATCTACTGGCCGTATAAAATTTCATCTCACACGGCATCACTGCAGAGCGCCTAGAACTGTACCCACGGAATATGCGCGATATAAGACTCATTGATTGATTGATTGTGTGTCTGTCTGTGTGTGTGTGTGTGTGTGTGTGTGTGTGTGTGTGTAGAGCGATTCAGACTAAACTACTGGACCGATCTTTATGAAATTTGACATGAGAGTTCCTGGGTATGAAATCCCCGAACGTTTTTTTCACTTTTTTGGATAAATGTCTTTGATGACGTCATATCCGGCTTTTCGTGAAAGTTGAGGCGGCACTGTCACGCCCTCATTTTTCAACCAAATTGGTTGAAATTTTGGTCAAGTAATCTTCGACAAAGCCCGAACTTCGGTATTGCATTTCAGCTTGGTGGCTTAAAAATTAATTAATGACTTTGGTCATTAAAAATCTGAAAATTGTAAAAAAAAAATAAAAATGTATAAAACGATCCAAATTTAGGTTCATCTTATTCTCCATTATTTTCTGATTCCAAAAACATATAAATATGTTATATTTGTATTAAAAACAAGCTCTGAAAATTAAATATATAAAAATTAATATCAAAATTAATTTTTTTTTTTTTTTTTTTTTTGGGGGGGGGGGGGGGTATTTTTTTTTTTCTGCACATGGTATCAGTGGTTCAACTTTTTGTCAGGAACTAAGTGTTAGTTTGATATTATTTGTGTGTTTGTCTGCTGTAATTAAGCATTACTGTTCACTGGGGCTGAAAATTGAAAAAGTACATCTATTCAGACATGATTTCCAATTTTCCTGTAAACAGGTTTATGATCTTCATTTCTTAATTCTGTTTCGGTTTCAAACCGAATGGAGAAAATTCGGACAACAATAACAACATCAACAACAACAGCAGCAACAACAATGACAACAAAGTGACATACAAACACATAAACAATGAGGACAATTATAATGGATACATGTCAACTTAGAATCAAAAACCACTAACAAAGTGATTTATTTAAAAGAAAGAAAGAAAAAAAAGACCTTTAATCACTTAGACAGCACAAATTCGTCAAGGCTTTGCAATAAATTAATTAAAAATCACTATCAAAAACGGGCGGGGATGTTGCTCAGTCGGTAGCGCGCTGGATTTGTATCCATGCAGTTGGCCTCTGTCAGCGTGAGTTCGTCCCCACGTTCGGCGAGAGATTTATTTCTCAGAGTCAACTTTGTGTGCAGACTCTCCTCGGTGTCCAAACACCCCCGTGTGTACACGCAAGCACAAGACCAAGTGCGCACGAAAAAGATCCTGTAATCCATGTCAGAGTTCGGTGGGTTATAGAAACACGAAAATACCCAGCATGCTTCCTCCGAAAGCGGCGTATGGCTGCCTAAATGGCGGGGTAAAAACGGTCATACACGTAAAAGCCGTGGGAGTTTCAGCCCATGAACGAACAAACAAACAAACTATCAAAAACTAGAATGAGGATCACCAAAACCATGCCAAGGAAAAGTTCCTTTCGTCAAAAGAAGAAGAGGAAGAACCAGATCAAGAACCAGAAGAAACAAGAAGAACAGGGACGGCTTTGTTCCGTGTCGGAATTCTTTAACAGACATTGACGGATGACTTATGAGCGGTTTACACGCCCAGTGTACGTTCACCCTCTCCCTCGTTGAGGATACCTGAGCAAATAGGTGAAAATAGGTGAGAACAGTATCCGTCACCCCTTGGCAAGACCATCAATATTTCTCACTTCCCAGGTAAAAAAAAAAAGAGAGAAATAGAAGAAGTAAGGTAGATAACTGAGGATGAAAAGGAAAAACAACACGCACGATATAAGCAAAAATATGGAGTGTGTATATATATAGCCTCTTTTTTGTTTTGATATTAAGGCATATCCCTTGCCGTGTAAAAAGTTCGGTTTACCGTCTCAGATCAGACCAGGGTTTTTTACAAGGGATAAGACAATCCTTCTGCTTGGTCACATACCAAACATTCACAATCTGACTGCTTGCTGTATTGAATTGGTATTGTATTTACAATAACAATAACAATAACAATAACAGCACTTTATTGTCTATTAAAATATTACATAAAAATGGAGAAAAAAATGTCGGCACACACTGTCTGCCTGTAAACGATTATAACAACAATTGTATAGGACAACACACATAAAACATAAAACATAGGTTCACGTATGTAATAACAAGCCCGCCTATCATATTTCCAAGAACACTGACCTTAAAGTGCTGTCCGTGTCATCTTTAAAGTCAATAAATGTACAGATAAAATCCAAATAAGTTCAAACGTCTTCAAGACGAAATACTGTCTTAAAAAGCCACTAATGGTTTAACTAATTCATAAAAATACATCCATCTGTGCACAGAGGACACTCAGGCTGTTCATTTGTGGTATGTGACCAAGTGGAGGAATGGTCTTATCCCATGTTAACGACAGGTCAGTTCTGAATTGTCTGTCCATGCAAAGCAGTTGCATTTTATAAGTTGATCAGCTGTCAACTTATCAGTCAAGTAAGTCGTTCTTGTTTTATTTACGAGTAACCTTTTTATATGTAAAATGTTAAATTTTAATGTCTAATGTAAAGCGCCATGAGACTGCCATTTGGCGGTGAAAAGCGTTATAAAAGAATGGTTTATTATTATTATTATTATTATTATTATTATTATTATTATTATTATTTAAGTTATTGAGACATCCCAGTGCACTAAGGGATTTATAGAGCAAATCGAGAAAATTCATTATTGAACGAAGCGCATACTTACGAAGTACTTACTGACAATTATTATTATTATTATTATTATTATTATTATTATTAACCTCATATGAGAATTTATTTTCTCAGCAGTTAGGGAATGCCTCACATTTGGTGATATTTTTTATAACGACGTTCTTTTTTTCCTTTTTCTTTTCTTTTTCTTTGTCCTTTTTGCTTCCAACGCTTGTGTTGGCGACCTCTCAAAATATGCCCCCTTCATTTCCTGGGGGAAATTATCAGTCTCTGCCAGCCCAGCGAGTCTTTTCTACCTCCTCTTTGAAGAGATCGCGAGTGTTTTCCCTTCGCGCTAAAGGGAGCTTACATGCTGCCCTCTGTCAATAAACGTTCCGCCACGAGTTGTCTGGATTTATGCAAATGAGCTTCTCTTTCGTCAACGGAAGAATGCTGTATATGCGCTGATTGTATTAAACTTTTTCGTCTTTTTTCAGGGGGGCGGGGCGGGGGAGGATGGAGGGATTAACGAGCGACAAAAATAGCAGGCTATTTATTACGTATTTCTCTGTTTGATTCAATGGCATTGGAATTCCTGGCGAATACTTCCAGACAACGTTCGGGCGCCAGAAATTCCAGAGGGAACACTGACACCCACAAGCATGTTTGGCCGAGTATGAAAAATGCACTCACTGTTTTTTTTCCTCACCAAAAAACTCAAACCGAAATACTCTGGTGATGACTGTGAACACCAACATCCAACTTTTGCGGCTTCTGAGAAGAATAACACCTACACTTTTCGGCATGCCATAGTATCATTTTGTTGACGAGATAGGTGAACAAAACTGACCTTTTTGGGTAGAAAGTTGCTTGTTCTTTACTCTGATATATACCAAACTTGTCCAGTTTTAGTTCTGATTTTGTGTCCAATTTGTGACCCTCCACCACGAAATGAGTCGCATGTCACCTCGCGCGGTTCTGCGCTAGGTTTAATATAAGTCCGGGGAGTGTTTGGTAACAGTGTGAGGGTCACCTTAGTCTTATAACTCAAACATTTCGCTCTTTTCTAAAACGGTTTTCACCACTGGATAGAGCTTAAACAACTCGTTATGAAAATGTAAAAATATGAAAATCATGCAAAGGTGACATGTGACTCATTCCGTGGTGGAGGGTCACATTTATCAGTGTGTTGTCTGTTCAACTGCATAGACACTACCTCCTGTACAATCAAACTGTTCGCTGAATATGGTAGGGGATTGAATGGCCTTTCTGAGAAACGTAAGCCTTACGCCCTCACGGCAAAGCCATTAGGGAATTGGCAATCTAGTGGCTGCTCCGCCTGGCGTCTGGCATTATGGGGTTAGTGCTAGGACTGGTTGGTCCGGTGTCATAATAATGTGACTGGGTGAGACATGAAGCCTGTGCTACGACTTCTGTCTTGTGTGTGGCGCACGTTATATGTCAAAGCAGCACCGCCCTGATATGGCCCTTCGTGGTCGGCTGGGCGTTAAGCAAACAAACAAACAAACAAACAAACAAAGCCATTAGGGGCATGGGAGACGGCAAAACCCGGCTTTGTATAAAAAAAAATATATATAAAAAATGCAGGGGGGGGGGGGGAGGGGGGGGGAGGGGGGGGGCTTTCTGGTCATATAGCCAGTTTTGACCCAGACGGACTCATTACAAAGATCTGCACATAAACGCGTCTGCCCAGTCTGTTTGTTTGTTTCTTTGTTTTTGTGTTGTTGTTTTTGTTCTGTTTTAGTAGCAGTATGCTACGTCCTCTGTAATATTCATCCACAATACTTTCCAGCAGACTTTACCGCTTCGTCAGATATGTCCGTCAAAGCAACCTAGTCTTCGAAGAAAAAAAATCTTTTTCTTAATTTTGTTTTTCTTTCATTTTCCAGGAGTACTTTCCAGCTACTCGACAACAGGAAGGGGTACACTCGCTACCCCACGGGTTGGAATACTATCAGGCCTGCTTGGACTGGTACCTCGGGGTACGGATCACACCTGAACAGATCTTCGATCTCGGCGTCAGAGAGGTGGCCAGAATCGAAGGAAATATTAAAAAGGTCAGATCTGTGATGTGATGAAGTACACAAATGTAGCAATGGATAAATGATTTTACCGAAAATTCAAATAAATAGAAATAGAATATAAAGACTATTGGCTCACGTGAGGTTAGTTCACGATGTGTGTGTTGATGGTGTGTGTGTGTGTGTGTGTGTGTGTGTGTGTGTGTGTGTGTGTGTGTGTGTGTGTGTGTGTCTGTGTGTGTGCATGTGTCTGTGTGTCTGTGTGTGTGCATGTGTCTGTGTGTGTGTGTGTGTGTGCGTATGTGTGTGTGTGTGTTTGTGTGTGTGTGTTTGTGTGTGTTTGTGTGTGTGTGCGTGCGTGCGTGCGTGCGTGCGTGCGTGCGTGTGTGCATATGCCGTACGCGCGGTCTTGCGTGCGTGATCGTCTAAACGGATTAGCGTTTTTTGTTTGTCATGTGTTCCATGCATGCTTGAATTTGTAGCGTTACTCATTTTGTTATTGATATTATTTCAGATTATGGAAAACGTTGGTTTCAATGGAGATTTGAAATCTTTCTTCAATTACGTGAAATACATTCCAAAATTCTACAACCATACGAAGGTAAAGTGGCTGAACTTGTGTGTTATGAAAATAATTTTCTGCCTCTGTCTTTTTTCTTCAAGCTTGGCGGATCCTTCTGTTGATTTCATTTTGATATCATGATGATCAGTACTTCGTTCGTTCAAAGTGAGACTTGCAACAGATTCAACTTCAAATATTTCCTTTTTTGATAAAAAAAATTGGTCCTTCGTTTATTTATTCATTCTTTCTTTCTTTAATTCTTTTATCAATATGTGTGTGTGTGTGTGTTTGTGTTTTTGTGTGGTTTTTTTTCCACTTATTTATTTTTTATTCCAGGAAGATTTGTTGCTGCGGTACAACGTTCTTCTAAAGGATATCATTGATCCCAGACTGCCCCGGATGTTCTACAACGTCGACATTCCCTCGGTCACGTGAGTACAGCGTCACTCCCATGCAGGGCTCCCCGTAGTGCGCGTCCCTGCGTCATATACGTACTAGGAGCCGAAAACACGTACTAGACATTTATGGAGGGGGTCCCGGGACGCACTAGACTTTAAAAGAGCGGGTCCTGGGACGCACTAAATTTCCTTTATCGTGCGTACCGTAGATACCATTAATGTTTTATAAGTCCACTGGGATCTTTCGGCTTTTGGACCCTTAGGACCCTCTGAAACTCTGCAGTGGATGTCCATGGACCCTCTAAAATTTGAAAGTGTGTGTAGAGCGATTCAGACCAAACTACTGGACCGATCTTTATGAAATTTGACATGAGAGTTCCTGGGTATGATATCCCCGAACGTTTTTTTCATTTTTTGGATAAATGTCTTTGATGACGTCATATCCGGCTTTTCGTGAAAGTTGAGGCGGCACTGTCACGCCCTCATTTTTCAACCAAATTGGTTGAAATTTTGGTCAAGTAATGTTCGACGAAGCCCGGACTTCGGTATTGCATTTCAGCTTGGTGGCTTAAAAATTAATTAATGACTATCCAAATTTACGTTCATCTTATTCTCCATCATTTGCTAATTCCAAAAACATATAAATATGTTATATTTGGATTAAAAACAAGCTCTGAAAATTAAATATATAAAAATTATTATCAAAATTAAATTTTCCAAATCAATTTAAAAACACTTTCATCTTATTCCTTGTCGGTTCCTGATTCCAAAAACATATAGATATGATATGTTTGGATTAAAAACACGCTCAGAAAGTTAAAACGAAGAGAGGTACAGAAAAGCGTGCTATCCTTCTCAGCGCAAGTACTACCCCGCTCTTCTTGTCAATTTCACTGCCTTTGCCGTGCGCGGTGGACTGACGATGCTACGAGTATACGGTCTTGCTGCGTTGCATTGCGTTCAGTTTCATTCTGTGAGTTCGACAGCTACTTGACTAAATGTTGTATTTTCGCCTTGCGCGACTTGTTTGATTCTGTGATTTAAAATTAAACTGCAATTGTGGCTGTTGGTGTCTGTCTTGCAGAGTTGTTCCAGTGGAGAACGATGGGCCGTGGGGGTCTTATGGACAGAATGTCTTCTACGTCAACCTCAAGGAACCCACGAAAAGGTGAGATTTATTTAATTGTTTCGTTCCTTCAGTTCAGTTATATAATCTTAACGCATGCTTTTTAGGCAGGGGGTTTTCGTTTTACGTTTAACTTGATCAGAGTGAAACGAAAAAGTGTTATGTCGTACACATACCTTATACTGTGTGTGTGTGTGTGTCTGTGTGTCTGTGTGTGTGCATGTGTGTGTGTGTGTGTGTGTGTCTGTGTGTGTGTGTACTCTGTCTGTTAGTTCATCTGTTTGTTTTTCTGATCACCTGCCCATAATGATGTTGATGTTTGTTCAGTTTAAAACCGACCAAGCTACAACGATGTTCATCTCTTTTCGATGAAAATGATGATGGGCGTGTCTTTTCGCCCGTAAACTCACCATACTCAATCATAAAGCCGGCTTATATTAAAAATTCCCAAAACATGTTGATGATTCAGATCGACTTTTACCATGCTACCCTTGGCCCTGCACGAGACGAACCCGGGCCACCATTTCCAAGAGTCGTACACACGTCGCTTCAACATCCCCAGGTACCGGGTGGATTCCATGAACGGTCGTCTCTTCTCTGTGCCCTTCCACTTCCCCGTCTACAGTGCGTATGCTGAGGTGAGTCCCCAGAACAAGGAAATACGATGGGCTTCTTCTGTGCTTGTAGTCAGTAACTCGTCCTTTCTGTGCGTGTGTGCATTGGGAGGAGTCAGTTTGTGTGTGCGTGTGTGTGTCTGTGTCTGTGTGTGTCTATGTTGTCTGTGTCTGTTTGTCTGTCTGTGTGTGTGTGTGTCTGTGTGTGTGTATTGTTTGTTTGTTTGTTTGTTTTTTTGCACGACTAGGCTTTCACGTGTATATCCGTTTTTTTCTGGCTCCGCCATGAACTGTCGTCTGTTTTCTGTGCCCTTCCACTTCCCTGTCTATAGCGCGTATGCTGAGGTGAGTCTGTTTTCTGTGCCCTTCCACTTCCCTGTCTATAGTGCGTATGATGAGGTGAGTCTGTTTTCTGTGCCCTTCCACTTCCCTGTCTATAGTGCGTATGATGAGGTGAGTCTGTTTTCTGTGCCCTTCCACTTCCCTGTCTATAGCGCGTATTATGAGGTGAGTTTGTTTTCTGTACCCTTGCACTTTCCCGTCTACAGTGCGTATGATGAGGTGAGTCTGTTTTCTGTGCCCTTCCACTTCCCTGTCTATAGCGCGTATTATGAGGTGAGTTTGTTTTCTGTGCCCTTCCACTTTCCCGTCTACAGTGCGTATGATGAGGTGAGTCTGTTTTCTGTGCCCTTCCACTTCCCTGTCTATAGTGCGTATGATGAGGTGAGTCTGTTTTCTGTGCCCTTCCACTTCCCTGTCTATAGCGCGTATGCTGAGGTGAGTTTGTTTTATGTGCCCTTCCACTTCCCTGTCTATAGTGCGTATGATGAGGTGAGTTTGTTTTATGTGCCCTTCCACTTCCCTGTCTGTAGAGCATATGATGAGGTGAGTGTTTTCTGTGCCCTTCCAGTTCCCTGTCTATAGCGCGTATGATGAGGTGAGTCTGTTTTCTGTGCCCTTCCACTTCCCTGTCTATAGAGCGTATGATGAGATGAGTCTGTTTTCTGTGCCCTTCCACTTCCCTGTCTATAGAGCGTATGATGAGATGAGTCTGTTTTCTGTGCCCTTCCACTTCCCTGTCTATAGCGCGTATGCTAAGGTGAGTCTGTTTTCTGTGCCCTTCCACTCCCCTGTCTATAGCGCGTATGCTAAGGTGAGTCTGTTTTCTGTGCCCTTTCACTTCCCTGGCTATAGTGCGTATGATGAGGTGAGTCTGTTTTCTGTGCCCTTCCACTCCCCTGTCTATAGCGCGTATGATGAGGTGAGTCTGTTTTTTCTCTGCCCTTCCACTTCCCAGTCTATAGCGCGTATGCTGAGGTGAGTCTGTTTTCTGTGCCCTTTCACTTCCCTGGCTATAGTGCGTATGACGAGGTGAGTCTGTTTTCTGTGCCCTTCCACTTCCCAGTCTATAGAGCGTATGATGAGATGAGTCCGTGTTTTCTGTGCCCTTCCACTTCCCAGTCTATAGCGCGTTTGATGAGGTGAGTCTGTTTTCTGTGCCCTTCCACTCCCCTGTCTACAGTGCGTATGCTGAGGTGGGTCTGTTTTCTGTGCCCTTCCAAGTTCCCTGTCTATAGCGCGTATGCTAAGGTGAGTCTGTTTTCTGTGCCCTTCCAGTTAGTTCCCTGTCTATAGCGCGTATGATGAGGTGAGTCTGTTTTCTGTGCCCTTCCAGTTCCCTGTCTATAGCGCGTATGCTGAGGTGAGTCTGTTTTCTGTGCCCTTCCACTTCCCTGTCTATAGCGCGTATGCTGAGGTGAGTTTGTTTTCTGTGCCCTTCCATTTTTCCGTCTACAGTGCGTATGCTGAGGTGTGTCGGTGTCTCATTCAGTCTTGTTTTCAACCCAGATGTAAGTGAGAGATACAGCACTAAATTAAATTGCCTTATCCAACCTAACCATGTCATATTTTGTTACGCTTTTGCAGGGTTGGGCTCTTTACGCAGAGTACCTTGGAGAGGAAATGGCACTGTTTGAAGATCCTTTTTACCTGTGAGTATCTACGGATTTTTATTTGGACATTTAAAAAAAATGTGTCTTAATGACACATTGATTAACTAATCGCTCGTCTGTTTGTGTGCGAAAAGGGTGTGTGTGTGTGTGTGTGTCTGTCTGTCTGTGTGTCTGTCTGTCTGTGTGTCTGTCTGCCTGTGTGTCTGTATGTCTGTGTGTCTGTCTGTCTGTCTGTCTGTCTGTGTGTCTGTCTGTCTGTCTGCCTGTGTGTCTGTCTGTCTGTGTGTCTGTCTGTGTGTCTGTCTGTGTGTCTGTCTGTGTGTCTGTCTGTCTGACTGTGTCTGTCTGTGTGTCTGACTGTGTCTGTCTGTGTGTCTGTGTGTCTGTCTGCCTGACTCTGTCTGTCTGTCTCTGTGTCTCTGTGTGTCTGTCTCTGTGTGTCAGTTTTTCTGTGTTTACGGTCGGCGTCTTTCTGTCTGTGTGTCTGATTTGTGTATGTTTCTAAATGAAACACGAATTTACGTCTCTCCATTTCCTTGCAAAATACCAGAGGTTTACTTTATTTGATTGTCATCTGTTCGTCACGTTGGGTTTGCTATCAGTACCATGTTTGATGTATTGCCTGGCATTTGTTTAGTACATCTCTGTGATGTTAGTACATAAAAGCCTTATTGTAATTCAAGTTTATTGTAATGAAACTAAGGAGACGAGTCAAATAAACGCCTGTCATGTAGTTAGTTAATCTAAATGATTGTCAGTTTGTTAAATGTTAATTTTGTTGAATGGTTTTGAAGCCAGCCCAAAAATGGGTTTTTTCTGTTTGAGAAAGTAAAGCGGTATTTTATCGTATTGCAGTATGGTGTGTTAATTGTATTATTTTTATTTTTTTTTATTTTTTAAAGATTGTATTAGATCATGATGTGATACACATTGTATTTATTGAATTGCATGATATTGCTTTTTCAGATTTGGAAGATACTGCTCAGAGATTTTCCGCGCTTGCCGACTGGTCGTAGATTCAGGAATCCATGCTTTTGGGTTAGTAGATACACAGTAATTGGGAGAAGAAAAAAACTTTTCTTGTCTTGTTGTTGAGCAATATCTCCACTTAACATTTTGTTGAGCAATATCTCCACTTAACACTCGCGGAGCCAACTGGAATAGAGAAGTTGAAAGAAGTTGTCCCCATGTGATTCATAAGCTCTCTGCATTGTGCTCGACAGTATCAACATTAGACTAATCGCTACTCTTGCTAAGATAATTACGTAGCTAATTTGCAAATGACAATATCAAAATTAGACATCACTATTAACCAATATTGACGGACTGTGTGATGATATCTTCTGCTATGGTCTATTGAGACATCCGGTCTCGATTTTGATATCACTGTCGAAACAGACCAATAGCAGAAGATATCATCACACAGTCAGTCAATGTTATATATATTGCTAATTCTCTGGACATTTTGTATTTACTGTAAAGAAATTACAAGAGTATTTGTCTCAGTTTTGGCTGTTCCATATCCCTCCCTCTGATTATTATTTCTTTTTGTTCACTCTTTTCTTGTACTTTTCAGTATTTCAAAATGTCTTTTCTTTCAAAAAGTCTTTAGTCACTTGCTCAACTAAATTCTGGGATAATTACATTTTCATATATATTTGTTTGTTTTTAAATGTAGGGGGTTTTGTTTTTGAAGTGGGGAAGCAATAAAGAGGTCGTCGATATCAAAACTGATATCGACGGAAATATCGTCGATATCACTTTTGCACTGAGCTCAGTTTTGCCCAATTGACCAATGGAAATCCACGTAACATATGAAATAGCAATATATATATATATATATAAGAGCTAATTATAGAACACCTTGACGAAGGCCACGAGGCCGAAATATTGGTGAAAACGTGAAGGCTTGTTTTGGTTATTTTTTCCATATTTGCTTATATATATATATATATATAGTCTTGCTAACATATCCCCGTAGTTTATTTGCCATTAACTATCCATTCATGCGGTTTGTTGGTGTATGTTGTGTGTTGTTGGTGTGTTTGTTGATTTCAACCAGTTTCTTCAACTTATAATTTACCATCTGTTTCTTTCTCACAAATTGCAGATGGTCACGTGAGAGGGCGATATCGTTTTTATCCAACTACAGCGATTTCCCGAGCAGTCAGATAGCGGCGGAAGTGGACCGCTACATCACGTGGCCGGGACAGGCATGCGCATACAAAGTGGGCGAGATCAAGATTAAAGACCTCAGGCAAAAGGCCGAAGAGGAATTGGGTAAGAACAGACAATGTGCTATCGAGGATTTAGACTGTTTGCTTGGAAAATAACCGGAGGTTGCTGGGCGAAGAACATGAAATAACACCCCTTAATCTCCGAAAGTTTGAAGGCAATGCGTTTGCGAGTTACTCAAATGTACTATTTTGTGTCTCATTACCCGCTAAAACGGCTTCAAAAACTTCCTTTTATGCATGCTGAGAGAATTGACACCTACACCGCTCAGCATGCCATAGCGTCCATGTTAGACAAGATATGTGAACAAAACTGACTGATTTGGATGCACATTTGATTGTTCTGTCTAAGGACATGCTAAACATTTTTCGATTTAGTTGTTCTGATTTTTTATCGATTTTATCGCGGGAACCTTGAATTTGCGAATTTGATTTTGGGGGGTGTCTGTGTTGTAGGTTCCACTGTATTGACACTATGTCATGTAAACTCAATTTTGTGAACAAGGTAGCGGAATCAATGGTCTTTTCAGTGATATACTTGGTTTTGCTTGTTTTTTTCTCAGAAAGATCTGCCCTCAAACGCATCTGTATATTGTTTTATGACGAGTAGTGTAGTTTACAGATGACAAAAACCAGGGGTGGAATAAGTACTGATTCGCACAGCCTTTTCAATATTCATTTGATGAATGCAAATCATTATTATTTGTATTGTGTGCCTAAACTTAGATGTAATGTTGTTGCTATTTGATTTGTAATGATTCCGAGTCAAGTTCATAGAAGCTGTCATTATTTGTTTATATTGTGTATTGTAATGCGTAGTTTGATATTGTGAAGCGCAGCGAGCACAAAAGTAGAATAATAATAATAATAATAAGGGTATTTATAGGGTGCAAATCCTAAAATAGTTCTAAGCGCCTTATAATCATCTTAATAACATCAACAATACACAACATAAGCGCCTTTTTTTCTTTCTTTATTTGGTGTTTAACGTCGTTTTCAACCGTTCAAGGTCATAAGCGCCTTAAATCAATCTTGAATAGAATAATCTATACAGCAACACTACATATTAAAACACAAATAAACTTTAAAAAGGGTGTGCTGATATTGAACTTCAGTTGTGTTTTGTAAATGTCTATGTATCAGTGTATCATGTCTTGCCACACACATACCAAATTTCCTTGTATTGATGAGGACAATAAAACTTCTTGTATCTTGTATCTTGTAAATAAATGCAACACAATCACGTACACAATACACAATTCAAATGACTCCATCGTTTTCAACAACAATCACAGATGTTCGCTACACATTATGATGGGACACTTTCCCACACGCACACACGCGCATACACCCACGCACACACACAAGTATATATGCTGTGATTCGCGCTATATATATTGTTCGTGTTCAATGATATCATTGTTATATTGCAGGTCGCCGTTTTGACGTCAAGGAGTTTCATCACGAGGTGTTGAAAGTCGGTTACGTCCCTTTGGATATTCTAGAGGAGGTCATCATGGAATGGATCGAGTCCAAAAAGACCAGACATCGCTCTGCGCACGCGGCGGAAGTGACGATACCAGCTGACGAGTCTCGATCACGTGGTTCCACGCATCGTTCTGTACTAGTGTGCTTGGCCTCTGCGGTGTTGGTTTTAGAACTGGTGTGGTGTAGGTAGCGACATACTGGGTGGGTGAAGAGAATGAGACGAAAAGTTAATGTCATTTGTAAGGGACACAAGACTGAGCAAGTTTGAATCGTAAAATATGTTCGAAATCGACAGATGTACAACTGTAAGTGTTAGCGCAAGTTCTGATTTTGTTCAAGTTTTACAATAAAAATTCCTCTCTAGCGCGGTCTCGGAGGAACACTGACTGTCTCGGTCTGTGTAAAATGTCATATTTTGGTCAAAAATACAAATAACGTTCCGCCCCGTGATCGGGAGGTCGTGGGTTCGAACCCCGGCCGGGTCATACCTAAGACTTTAAAATTGGCAATCTAGTGGCTGCTCCGCCTGGCGTCTGGCATTATGGGGTTAGTGCTAGGACTGGTTGGTCCGGTGTCAGAATAATGTGACTGGGTGAGACGTGAAGCCTGTGCTGCGACTTTTGTCTTGTGTGTGGCGCACGTTATATGTCAAAGCAGCACCGCCCTGATATGGCCCTTCGTGGTCGGCTGGGCGTTAAGCAAATAAACAAACAAACAAACAAACAAACAAATCCTTATCCTTCTCCTTCTTCTTCTTCAGCGTTCCAGAATTGTCTGGTTACGTGTGAGCTCGTTTGCCCATTTGGGTTCCCCACACTATACTCTGAGAGCATAGTCAGCTTCACTCCGCTTTTGTTGAGTAGGTATGCTGGGTATTTTCGTGTTTCCATAACCCACCGAACTCTGACATGGCCCGATTACAGGATCTTTTCCGTGCGCACTTGGTCTTGTGCTTGCGTGTACACACGAGGGGGGTTAAGTCACTTGCAGGTCTGCACATAAGTTGACCTGGGAGATCGGAAAAATCTCCACTCTTAACCCACCAGGCGGCAGCGACCGGGATTCGAACTCACGACCTCCCGATTAGGAGGCCGACGTCTTACCACCACGCCACTGCGCCCGTCTTTATCTTTAACTGAGCAGTACATTACTGCTTCTGTTTCGAATGGTTGTGCTCATAGTTTTATTCACCTTTTTTTCTTCTTTTCTTGTTTTTTTGCTTAAACGCACAGCCGACCACGAAGGGCCATATCAGGGCGGTGCTGCTTTGACATTATAACGTGCGCCACACACAAGACAGAAGTCGCAGCACAGGCTTCATGTCTCACCCAGTCACATTATTCTGACACCAGACCACCCACCGGCACGGTTGGCCTAGTGGTAAGGCGTCCGCCCCGTGATCGGGAGGTCGTGGGTTCGAACCCCGGCCGGGTCATACCTAAGACTTTAAAATTGGCAATCTAGTGGCTGCTCCGCCTGGCGTCTGGCATTATGGGGTTCGTGCTAGGACTGGTTGGTCCGCTGTCAGAATAATTTTTTTCATTTTCATTACTTTATTGTCCCATCGCTGGGAAATTCGGGTCGCTTCCTCCCAGTGGAAAGCTAGCAGCAACGGAGTCGCGCTACCCAGGTGTCTGCGTGTTTAGGTGTATTCAGCCACCTGCACTTATGGCAGAATGACCAAGGTCTTTTACGTGCCATTGTGATGACACGGGGGTGGGACATGGCTTCCGTCTCTGGGTCTGCACATAAAGTTGACCCGTGTCCGTCCCGGCCCGAATTCGAACTGCGACCTTTCGATCACAAGTCCAGTGCTCTACCAACTGAGCTACCGGGCCCCCAGACGTGACTGGGTGAGACATGAAGCCTGTGCTGCGACCTCTGTCTTGTGTGTGGCGCACGTTATATGTCAAAGCAGCACCGCCCTGATATGGCCCTTCGTGGTCGGCTGGGCGTTAAGCAAACAAACAAACAAACAAAAAGACACCGGACCAACCAGTCCTAGCACTAACCCCATAATGCCAGACGCCAGGCGGAGCAGCCACTAGATTGCCAATTTTAAAGTTTTCGGTATGACCCGGCCGGGGTTCGAACCCACGACCTCCCGATCACGGGGCGGACGCCTTACCACTAGGCCAACCGTGCCGGTTTTATTCACCTACGACTATATCCTGAAAGACTCGGCTTGTGACTTGACAGTAGGTTATGCTGCACGATGTGTTTATCATTTATTTTTGATTAGTTCACAGCCCGTGACACGATCAATATTACAGTCAGAGAAATGAGAGAGCGAGAGAGAGACTCATAGTGAGGTTGAAGGAGAGACTCCGTTTGTTTGTTTGTTTGTGTGTGTGTAAAAGTTGTGTGTGTGTGTGTGTGTGTGTTTGTGTGTGTGAGTGCGTGTTTGTGTGTGTGTGTTAGTGTGTCGGTTTGTTTGTTGGTGTGTGTTTGTGTGTGTCGTGTGTGACGGTGTGTGTATCGGTGTGTGTGTGTGTCGTTGTGTGTGACGGTGTGTGTATCGGTGTGTGTGTGTGTGTCGTTGTGTGTGACGGTGTGTGTGTGTGTCGTTGTGTGTGACGGTGTGTTTGTGCGTGTGTGTATCGGTGTGTGCGTGCGTGCGTGTAGGTGTGTGTGTCGGTGTGATTGGAGGATATATGATTACGTTTAAATACAATTATTAAGCCTACTGTTTCACACTTGCATGCGTGTGTGCGTGCGCGGTTGTGTATCATCACGTCAGAATTCAAGTCTGCAGCGTGAAAGATGTGTCTGTTTGTTGTTTGATCTACATTGTATACGTATACTCGGTTCCCCACCATGACACTTAATAGATGAACATATTTTGTCTAATTAAAAAAAAATGTATTTCTATGTGAAATATATTAAAATGTTTATGTATAATAGCAGGTGAAAGTTAGTGTGTTTGTTGTTGCGTTTTTGATATTTCATTTTCATTTTTGTGTTTTCCTTCCTACATTCGATTCTTTTGTCTTTTTTCTGTCATTCTTTCTTTTGTTTCCTTATTTCGTTTTTATATTTAGTCAAGTTTTGACTAAATATTTTAACGTAGAGGGGGGAATCGAGACGAGGGTCGTGGTGTATGTGTGTGTGTGTGTGTGTGTGTGTGTGTCTGTCTGTCTGTGTGTGTGTGTAGAGCGATTCAGACTAAACTACTGGACCGATCTTTATGAAATTTGACATGAGAGTTCCTGGGTATGAAATCCCCGAACTTTTTTTTCATTTTTTTGATAAATGTCTTTGATGACGTCATATCCGGCTTTTCGTGAAAGTTGAGGCGGCACTGTCACGCCCTCATTTTTCAACCAAATTGGTTGAAATTTTGGTCAAGTAATCTTCGACGAAGCCCGGGGTTCGGTATTGCATTTCAGCTTGGTGGCTTAAAAATTAATTAATGACTTTGGTCATTAAAAATCGGAAAATTGTAAAAAAAAATAAAAATTTATAAAACGCTTTAAATTTACGTTTATCTTATTCTCCATCATTTGCTGATTCCAAAAACATATAAATATGTTATATTTGGATTAAAAACAAGCTCTGAAAATTAAATATATAAAAATTATTATCAAAATTAAATTGTCCAAATCAATTTAAAAACACTTTCATCTTATTCCTTGTCGGTTCCTGATTCCAAAAACATATAGATATGATATGTTTGGATTAAAAACACGCTCAGAAAGTTAAAACAAAGAGAGGTACAGAAACGCGTGCTATCCTTCTTAGCGCAACTATACTGTTCAAAAAAAGAAACGCATAGTTGCTACTTGCCAAATTTGTTTTATTTTTCGAAAAAATTAACAGAAAATCCAATATTTAGATTATTTGTTTGAAATTTGGTATGGACACAGTTGAATGCACACACAGTTCATTTGCATCTTCAAATCAATCAGTCAATCAATACGATTGGGTGCCGAGGCTGTCAAGTCAGTAGGGGGTGTGACTGCCTTGAGCAGCAACAACTGCCCGGCACCTTCTGGGCATGGACTGGATCAGATGCCGGATATCTTGCTGTGGGATGGTGTCCCACTCCTCCTGAAGTGCCTGCAATAGATCGCGGTGATTTGCCGGCGCTTCTTCTCGCCTGCGCACACGTCTGTCCAATTCATCCCAGAGGTGTTCTATCGGGTTCATGTCTGGCGACATGGATGGCCAGGGAAGCACCTGGACATGGTGGTCGGGGAGGAACTGGGTGGTGAGTCGTGCTGTGTGCGGGCGAGCGTTGTCCTGCTGGAATATGGCATCCTGGTCAGCCAGAAGAGGAAGGGCGTGTGGGCGCAGAATTTCCTCCACGTATCGCTGGGCAGTTATGCGCCCTTGGACGTGCACCAGGGTGCTCCTTCCAGCGGTATTGATCGCCCCCCACACCATGACGCCTCCACCACCATGAACGGGTGCCTCATCCACACAGTTGGGCGCGTAACGTTCGTTTACTCTCCGGTAGACCCTCCTCCGACCATCATGTCGCTGGAGCAGGAAGTAGGACTCGTCGCTGAACCACACGTGTCTCCAGTGATTCCGGACGGTCCAGCGAAGGTGCTGGTTGCCCCACTGCACTCGGTTCTGGCGATGGCGGCGGGTGAGGACAGCTCCTCTGTGAGGTCTGCGAGCTCTCAAACCAGCTTCATGCAGGCGGTTCCGCACGGTCTGGTCCGATAATCGGTGTGGCCCGGGGAGAGCCTGGACAGAAGATGAGGCCGACAGGAAACGATTCCGGAGGTGGCGGAGCCGTATGAAGCGGTCGTGAGCAGCAGTTGTCGCCCTTGGTCTTCCCGCTCGTGGCAAGTCTACTGATGGTGCTCTGGGACACGTGGAAGTGCCTGGCGATTGCACTTTGACTTTGGCCTGCTTGTAAACGACCCAATGCAATTTGGCGGTCTTCTCTGCTCAATCGGGCCATCTTTCGTCGCTGAATTGTCGTCTGATTTCTTTGTGGCGAACAATCCGCTTTTATGGGTTTTGGAAGACATGGTGAGAGCTCAATATTCCCCGAGTTTCACGAGATTACACTGAAGCATGACGAGTGGTCATGCCAAATGAGCAATTTTGACATTGTAGCCACTGATAACGCATGCGTCACGTGCAGAGCTCACTTGTGGCAATGGACGAAAGGTCGACGACCAGATAAACATTTTCTGCAGTTTGGTGGATATCCTTGTAGCCATATAACTAAATTAACCAAATATTACAAGCTATGCGTTTCTTTTTTTGAACAGTATACTACCCCGCTCTTCTTGTCAATTTCACTGCCTTTGCCATGAGCGGTGGCCTGACGATGCTACGAGTAAAATGGCATTGCGTTCAGTTTCATTCTGTGAGTTCGACAGCTACTTGACTAAATATTGTATTTTCGCCTTACGCGACTTGTTTTCTTTCTTTCTATCTTTCTTTCTATTGTTCTTGTTTAAGGTTTAAATATTTTTCGCGTGGCTTTTCTGTTGTTTCTTTTTCTTTTTGTTTGTTTCTTCTTTTCTTTCTTTTTTTACATTTAGTCAAGTTTTGACTAAATGTTTTAACATAGAGGGGGGAATCGAGACGAGGGTCGTGGTGTATGTGTGTCTGTCTGTCTGTCTGTGTGTGTGTGTGGAGCGATTCAGACTAAACTACTGGACCGATCTTTATGAAATTTGACATGAGAGTTCCTGTGTATGATATCCTCAGAAGTTATGTTTCTTTTTTTGATAAATGTCTTTGATGACGTCATATCCGGCTTTTCGTGAAAGTTGAGGCAGCACTGTCACGCTCTCATTTTTCAACCAAATTGGTTGAAATTTTGGTCAAGTAATCTCCGACGAAGCCCGGACTTTGGTATTGCATTTCAGCTTGGTGGCTTAAAAATTAATTAATGACTTTGGTCATTAAAAATCTGAAAATTGTAAAAAAAATATTTTTTTATAAAACGATCCAAATTTACGTTCATCTTATTCTCCATCATTTTCTGATTCCAAAAACATATAAATATGTTATATTTGGATTAAAAACAAGCTCTGAAAATTAAAAATATAAAAATTATTATCAAAATTAAATTTTCGAAATCAATTTAAAAACACTTTCATCTTATTCCTTGTCGGTTCCTGATTCCAAAAACATATAGATATGATATGTTTGGATTGAAAACACGCTCAGAAAGTTAAAACGAAGAGAGGTACAGAAAAGCGTGCTATCCTTCTCAGCGCAACTACTACCCCGCTCTTCTTGTCAATTTCACTGCCTTTGTCATGAGCGGTGGACTGACGATGCTACGAGTATACGGTCTTGCTGCGTTGCATTGCGTTCAGTTTCATTCTGTGAGTTCGACAGCTACTTGACTAAATGTTGTATTTTCGCCTTACGCGACTTGTTTCTTATTCCCTTTATCTTTCGAACATTTTTAAAACCTGGTGTCTGCTGTAAGCTAAAGATGTCAGCTTTTTCGTCGTCGTCTCCCCCCCCCCCCCCCCAAAAAAAAACCCCAAAAAAAACCAATGTTCTCTTGTTAGTTTGTTTGTTTGTGTGTTTGGTTGTTTGTTGTTGTTGTTGTTGTTGACACCACGTGTTGGATGTTTATTTCTCTTCTGATAATTGTGTTTCTTTGTTATGTACAGAAGAAAAAATGTGGTAATAAATCACATCAAAAACAGTTTCGTGTTCTTAGTTGCAAAACAACGTCTAAATTTCATATTATGTGGAATTTCAATGTCGTCGTAATCATCATCATCATCATCATCATCATCATCATCATCATCATCATCATCATCATCATCGTCGTCGTCGTCGTCGTCATCATCATCATCATCATCGTCGTCGTCGCGAGTGTGGCTCAGAGGAGCAAACCCCTCAGACATTCTACAGACCTGCCCACATCTGGAGACAGCACGCCAGCACTCCTGGCCAGAAGACTCCAGCCCGGGCACCACGCTCTGGGACCCGCTGCCGAACTGCAGAAGGCTACGGACGGACTTCATGGCAGCCACCGAGCTAAAGATATACCGGGCATAAACGTCGAACTCAGAAGAAGAAGAAGTCGTCGTCCGGTTGTCATCAGCAGCGTCGTCAACGTCGTCGTTTTTCTCCTCATTATCATTATCATCATCATCTTTATTCATAGCCTCCATAAGTATTACTATTATCACACTCATTTTGT
>NC_090257.1:6909808-6921109 GCF_037325665.1 Littorina saxatilis | reverse complement strand
TAAAAGCATAAGACATACCAAGAGAAGGAAACTTCAACCACCACCCCTCCGCCACCCCAATAAAAAAGAAGGAAAAAAATTTAAAGAGAAACAAATCTGAGAGAGAGAGAGAGAGAGAGAGAGAGAGAGAGAGAGAGAGAGAGAGAAAGAGAGAGAGAGAGAAGGAAGGAAGGAGGGAGGGAGAGAGTGTGTGAGAGAGAGAGAGAGAGAGAGACAGAGAGAGAGAGAGAGAGAGAGGGAGAGAGAGAGAGACATACAGACAGACAGACAGAGAGACAGAGAGACAAACAGACAGACAGACAGACAGACAGACAGACAGAGCGAGACTGACAGAGACAGAGACAGAGATTGTACTCACACGTAGTATAGATACTTTCCAAATGCACGCCCTATAGTGTACTGGCTGAGCGAAACACTTCCGCCCAGAATTATTCGTCTTGTGTGGGAGTATTCGTCGCAGCAATACTCTCAAACTCATACTGATTATGAATGCAAAGTGCAAAACATAAAGAGTTACAGCGAAAGAAAACGTTTGTTACCGATGGCAAGACTGATCCAAGGGTCGGGGGGTTGGTTACTTCATTTCGGGATGGGGGTGGGGGCGATTGAAGTTTGTTTTTATATTTTCACCAGCGCGTGTGGCTTTTGATTGGCAGAGAATCGTGCGAACGGTTACTCAATGTCGGTACAGTTAAAAAAAAAAGTGTTATCATAAGTACTTGATATGTTTTTTGAAGGGACGCATTTGTTTTGCGGTCCGGAGGAAATAAAGGGTATCGGTCGTGGATTCGGAAACATTGATGTTTTGGGGGGCCTTATCACGAGAAACATAATCTATTTTTAACACGTTCTGTAGAGAATGTTTTTGTGAGTGTAACATGTCGCATTTACAGCGCATTCATAGCATTATATTTTTGTTCTTGGAATTAAGGGAGTTTTGTCTGTTGCAGTCTACACGTTAGAGAAACGAGTAGCGAGCACATCTGCCTTTGTTTTTCAGGAAAGTCTCTGCTATTGATCCTGACAGGGTGAATGCTGCTCTTGTGCAGAATTTTGCCTGCTTAAATTCTGCTTTCGGACCGATTGGTCAATACTACAAAGCAGATTTTCAGCGGGCCGCAGTTTGTGATAGGGTCAGTAAGAATTAAAGTTCTCTCTTTCTGTTAACATTGAGAAAGATGGTATCAGCATATTATAGCGAAAGTCGTGTTGCTTTTGACTTATCTTACTGACCCCATGACAAATACCTTGAGAGGAAGCCCTGTTTTCCCTCTAGGGTAGCTGAGTTGGCGTTGATTCAGTCACCATTAGAAATTGGTCAGTAAAGAGGGTGTTATTAGTAGCCACGACCTAGTTCTACCCTGCTTATACTTCCTGCAGTGCAAAAAATACACTGTATTTTAGGCACAAAGCTTCTTTCGATTCTCTGTTCATTTTTTTGTTATTTAAATAGTTTTAATTCGTCCCCCCCCCTTTTTTTAAATATTATTTCTGTATTGATTTATTTCAGCTCCTGATTTTTAAAATTTATTTTCGCTGTCCTGGATAACAAACTTTCTTTTTTCTTTCTTTCTTTTGCTGTTCATTTACTCTGTGTGTGGAGATGCGTGTGCGTGTTTAGGTGGACTATTTAAACAAAAAAGTTCTTATATGTTTTTAACGTATACATGGGGCGGGGATGTAGCTCAGTCGGTAGCGCGCTGGATTTGTATCCTAGCAGTTGGCCGCTGTCAGCGTGAGTTCGTCCCCACGTTCGGCGAGAGATCAGTTATTTCTCAGAGTCAACTTTGTGTGCAGACTCTTCTCGGTGTCCAAACACCCCCGTGTGTACACGCAAGCACAAGACCAAGTGCGCACGAAAAAGATCCTGTAATCCATGTCACTGAGAGTTCGGTGGGTTATAGAAACACGAAAATACCCAGCATGCTTCCTCCGAAAGCGGCGTATGGCTGCCTAAATGGCGGGGTAAAAACGGTCATACACGTAAATTTCCACTCGTGCAAACCACGAGTGCACGTGGGCGTTTCAGCCCACGAACGCAGAAGAAGAAGAAGAACGTATACATTTGTTAAATTAATCCTTCTCTCTCTCACACTCTACCGTTTTCTCTTGTTGAGTAAATTTTGCCTCTTATCCATTCAAGTTCTTTTTGCAACAACATCACTTGTTCCTCCCCGTACTTATCACATCATCGTTATCACTGAGTAGTAACTCGCGGCACTGCCATAAACCAATAAATCAATACCACTACGGCTATCACCCGTGACTAAAATAGTATTAATAGCCCAGTTTAACGTGCATGCCTCGTCTGCTGTCTCAATATTTGTTTCCGGAAATTCCCAATGTAACGTGGACACTAATCGGGGTTTCTTTTTTCGTCTCGTTCTTATTTTAGCCATACGCAAAGAGGATAGCTGTTTCTGAGAAACCACTGTCGCTTGTATCGTTCTGCATTTCCAAGAAACCGCTTTCTTTAAACCACTGCTGTTAGTACCGAAATACATTTCCCGGAAACCGCTTTCTTTATTATCGAACTGGATTTTTGAGAAAACGCTGCCGATAGTATTGACCTGCCTTGCCGAGAAACCCCTGTCTTTACTATCGAACAGTGGTTTTTGGGAAACCATTGCCGTGATTTCCGAAATGCATTTCCGAGAAATAACTTTTTTTTACTATCGAACAGTGGTTTTTGAGAATCCACTGCCGTGATTACTGAAATGCATTTTCGAGAAACAACTTTCTTTACTATCTAAGAATGGTTATTGAGAATCCACTGCCGTTATAGCATCGAAACACATTTTCTGCCCGATTTGAAGCTTTCGTCTCGTTTGTGAGCCTTGGGTTTTGGGGATACATAAATATGTAGAGTTTATTCAAAAGAAAAAGTAAAACTTATTTGTTGAGCAATCGCGTCTTATAAGTGTCAAATTAAAACAAGGCACGGTACGCACACACACACACACACACACACACACACACACACACACATACACACACACACACACACACACCGTCTAACACACACACACAATAACACACACACACACACTAACACACACTAACACACACACACACACACACACACACACACACACCCACACAGGCACACACACTAAAAAATATGGTATATGGGCATATAAAGTAATATGATTTTACGCCTTATACTAGGTGAAAATAAACGTGTCCAAAAAAAGTGTTGTTAATTTTCCGCAAAAATATTTTAACATGAATTGACTGGTAGGCTAGGACAGATAAGTAAATAATACAAGTCGCAAAAAGCAAAATTGATACATTTAGTCAATCTGTCGAACTCATAGAGTGAAATTGAACACACTGCACCAGCCGCTGATCGCTTTAAGTGACAAGCGAGTATAGCGCAGTAGCGTAGAGTGCTTAACAGGAAATCGCGTTTTTCTTTATTCTTTTTAACTTTCTGAGCTTGTTTTTAGTCCAAACATAACATATCCAGGGGCGGACGAGGGGGGGGGGGGGGCACAGGGGGCACGTGCCCCCCCCCCCCGAAAAAAAAGAGAAAAAAAAGAAGAAGAAAAAAAAAAATTTTTCTATGCTGATTCTATGACCATTTCTAAGTTCAAATGGCACCAGATGGCACCATTTTGCTTCTTTGGGCAAAAATTTTTCCGGGGGGGGCATGCCCCCGGACCCCCCTAGCATATTCGGGCGCTTTGCGCCCATCACATTCACTTTCGATTGAAAGTGCCCCCCCCCCTTACAAAGCAACTGATCCGCCCCTGATATCTATATGTTTTTGGAATCGGGGAATGATACCGACCAAGATGAAATCATTTTGGGATCGAATATTCAAATGTTAATTTTGATTAGAATTTTCAGATTTTTAATGAATAAACGCATTAATAATTTTGAAGCTTCCAAGTTGAAATGCAATCTCATAGTCCGGGATTATAGTTAAAGATTGCTTGTCCAATATTTCAATCAATTTAATCGAAAATGAGGGCGTGACAGTGCCGCCTAAACTTTCACTATAAGCCGGATATGACGTCATCAGTCAATTATCAAAACAAGGAAAAACGGTCTTGGTATATCATCTGGCAGTTTGTATGTAATGTTTTATGACGATCAGTACACACACACACACACACACACACACACACACACACACACACACACACACACACACACACACACACATACTGTATACAGACACACACAGACAGAAAGACACACACACACACACACACACACACACACACACACACACACACACACACACACACACACACACACACAAAACTCAAAGTCAAGTGTTTTATTATTGTACAATACCAGCATGCTATACAACTAATGAGAGTTCTTGGATCTGATTGCAGCACCAAAAAACCAGTGAAGGGCGGAACACTTTGGTCGCGGTGTTACAATGAACTGCGAACTTGCATGGCATCCACAAGGAAACAGTGCCCGCGTCCACACGCATGACTCGGAAGAATGGTGAGTTTCATAAGCCCTATCCCCTTTTCTTTTCGCACAGTGAAACTTAAAGGCACAGTACGCCTCCCGTAAACCATCACAGATACTGTCAGGCTTTTACACACTCACCGAACGGGAACATCCTAGGTGCCCTACGTAAAGAGCGAGCAATTTTCAAAGAATTAATTTTTCGGATTGTCTGGTCAGACAATCGGACCGTGGTGCGTTTTGGCGCTAGACCTAACTTTTAAAATCTAAATAATAAATTGACAGCTTGTTACACAAACATTCTTAAATCATAAAAGAATTCTTTTTTCATCAAGACAAGATCAGTACAATTCGAAGTTTTGAAAGTTTGAAAAAAGAAAAGACCGGAAGCAGGGTCACGCAAGGTCGTGGTTCTCGTAGCAGACGACGGTTTATGCCTATCGCCAGTTCCTCTGAACAGTCAAAAGCCATCGCTAGAGTTCTTGTGAACCACAGCCGTTTGTTTCGTGCATAGTCAGAGGTACATAATAACGTGCTATTGCAGATAAGCTCACATCGAGTTGCATTCAAATTACTAACTGACGACTACATTGTGTAAAAGGGAAACTGGATCACACGGGTTAACGATGGCTCAGGGGTAAGATAAACCACGCAAAAATAAATTCTTTGAAAATTGCTCGCTCTTTAAGGAAGGCACCTAGGATGTTCTCAAGCGGTGAGTGTTTAAATGGAAGGGTGTTTGTCCTGTCTGTAAAAGCCTGACAGTATATGAGATGGTTTACGGGAGGCGTACTATGCTTTTAACAATCAAAACATGTTGCAGCGGGCAACTACCTCCCCGTGCTGAATCCGCTCTTTGCAGACTCATTGAAAGTTTTGAAACGACAAACCCATGCATCATTTTACAAAGTAATTTTGAAAACAAACCAAATGCACGGAAGAGTGCGGCTCATGCTCACCCTTCACCGGTTTGTACAACTGTTTGCCGGAGAGCGTTCTTTTGATCTTTCTTTCTCTTATACACTGAAAAACGTCACATCTATTATTATGTTGGAACTATTGGTACGCGGAATTTACAGGCATCAGCGTACACAACGGAAGCGGTGAGTTATTTCAAGGATGCTAAACCTCCGCTTTAGGTTATAACAGTCTCTGTTTGCTAACATTAGGAAATCTTAGCTAAATTTATTTGGCAAAATGACAAACATATTTGTCAATGATTATTTCTCCCATTGGACTTACTTTAACACGTGTGTATACAATTCGCCACCATTCGTCTCTTGTTGCGAATATTAGCAACATGCTCCTAATATTCGCAAGG
This sequence comes from Littorina saxatilis, assembly GCF_037325665.1. NCBI lineage: Eukaryota > Metazoa > Mollusca > Gastropoda > Littorinimorpha > Littorinidae > Littorina > Littorina saxatilis. Next base: position 6,915,354 of record NC_090257.1, on the reverse strand, counting down.
ACTAAGTCATATTCTTCACTTGTTCGCAACACACACACACAGACGCATACTCAAAGCCTCTGCAAGAGCAGTTTGTCAAGTACTGTGGACGTTATGATCATAATTCGATAAATACCTTTCAGCAGATTATAACAGCGCAATGTCGTCAGCATTAAGTAGTGCAAATATTTCCAACTCATGTATGTAATTTCTGCCTCGTCGTATCTTCTATATCTATATACGGCTTGTGTGTGTCTGTCTGTCTGTCACTTCGCGATGCACGGCCAAAGTTCTCGATGGATCTGCTTCAAATTTGGTGGGCATATTCAGGTAGACCCCGGACACAATCTGGTCGATGAAAATTTTCAACACGTGCTCTCAGCGCGCAGCGCTGAACCGATTTTGGTTTGTATGGTTTTTCTGTACATCCATTCCCAGTAACTCTTCCTTATCTTCTCCAGTGTTTTGTGCGTTTATCTCCCTTCCTTCGTGTGGCGTCAATCGCGGGTACCCGGCGAAGCCGGCGTACGGTGCGCAACTCACCCGGCTTAGTCGGCTCTACTTCTTCCCGGCGAAGCCGGGTATTCATACTCCGTCTCGCGATCATCCCGGCGAAGCGGGTAATCATCTAGTAATATCATACACCAGTTCGTTGATCAATCAATAGAAAAGTGTTGGCGAGGCTACACAGCCTTGCTTTAAGCCTTGCAGAGAGACAAGACAAGACCAGACAAGACGAGACGAGACGAGACGAGACGAGACGAGACGAGACGAGATGAGACGAGACAAGATCTTTATAAAGGACGGTAATGGAATAAGCTAAGAGCCCTCACCCACGATAAGGACAAATCTAATGATTCTACAATATATAAGTGTTAAAAACAAACAAATGCGCAAACACATAAAGATTAAAAAACCCATTCATCAAACAAGAAAAATACATAAGTATTAAATGCATGATGAAATACCTTTGAGTAAACAAACACACTGTGAATGGCGACAGAAAAAAATCCTTCTGAGAAGTGAGTCATAAATAAAGGGGACACCAATGTTGCAAGTAATAATCGTTCAGCGTTGGTACAGAAGACATGCCAAGAGAAACAAACTTCATTCCAACCCCCCCCCCCCCCCCCAAAAAAAAAAAAATTCAAAAAAAAAAAGAGAGAGAGAGAGAGAGAGAGAGAGAGAGAGAGAGAGAGAGAGAGAGAGAGAGAGAGAGAGAGAGAGACTTAGACTTAGACTTAGAACATTTTATTGACATAAAGCGTAAACATTTTAAGCCAAGGGCCTAATCTTACAACGTGCCCTTTACATTCACACTAACACATCCGCACGCATATAAACAACATAATATTGAATTCTTGAAGGCTTGTTTTGGTTATTTTTTCCATATTTGTTTGTGTATATATAAAGAGAGAGAGAGAGTCTGAGAGAGAGAGAGAGAGAGAGAGAGAGAGAGAGAGAGAGAGAGAGAGAGAGAGAGAGAGAGAGAGAGAGAGAGATTGTACTCACACTTGTCTAGCTCTTTGAAAATGCACGCCTTATACACTGACTGAGTGAAACCCATTCGTCATGCATTATTTTGTTGTCTTCCGTTACTGTGTGGGTTGATTTTTTCAGCCGAACTCGCACTCCAAACGGTTTATGAATGCAACCGTATAACAGGAAGAGTAATTTCGATGACGAGGCCAAACAAATAGTGACGGTCGTGACGGGCTGTCGTGGCGGTCGTGACTGTCGGTCGGTTTCTTTTTCTTGGAGGGGGTGGGGTGGGGGGTGGGGTGGGGTGGGGTGGGGGGGGGGAGGGGGGATTGAAGTTTGTTGTTGTACTTACACAGGCGCAGGTGAGCGTGGTCTTAGTCTCACCAAATATTCGTAGACCCCCTACAACCAGGTTTTTAATCTATTTTGACTGGGTTTTTTTCCGTCAGATACATGTATTTACTTATAGCTGTACATCGTCCAGCAAGAATTCCTTCCGTTCCGCTTCTTGAGCATTTTGTTTAAATAAAAGCTGGCTTTCCATTTCATTTCTCGTCTTTTCAATTTTCTCTCCAATATAAGTAGCTCAAAATATAGTTGACCTTAAAGGTGGTCGTCTACATTTTTGCTTTTTTTCAATAATCTTATGGTTAGATTTCGATACAAAATTATGTCAAATGATGAATGAACCATGGGGAAAAAAATTATAGAAACAAAATATATGTAAAACAAAATAAAAAAAGTTGGGGGTAGCGTGACTCACGCTTCCAATATTTTGTTTTCTGTTTGCTGAGAACATGTGCTTTGCCTAAAAATACTGACCAATCAAATTCATGTCACTATGCTTATAGCCACGCCCAAACAAGTGCAGCAACAGTTTGACACTGGAGCGCTGTCCACGCTTTTTTTTAAACGCACGAAATGCACGGGATTTGAGAGGAGTTTTGCGCTTGGCATTTTCCAAATAAGGATATCCTACTATGAGTACTACGCTGGAATACTACAATGAATTTTCAAACGGCTACACTGGCTTCGTTCTTCCAGAAAGTGTGTATTGTTGATATTTGTAGATAATAGACTCTGCATTTTAATGGTCAAATGGCGATTTCGGTATAAATATGATAGACAAAGACCTTTAAATACAGCATGGTTGTGTGAGTTTTTGACCGATTCATCATCAGAAGTCAAGCAAGAAAGAAATCCGCATGCCGCCAGTCGCTATTAGAAATTGGTCGGTAAGCCTACTATACCTGAGATTTTATGAATAATAACCTTTGTTGTGTTTCGTTTTGCAATGCCATTTTTTAAATACACACATGGCTGAAATTTCACGCGCAGAAAACCGTTTTGTGTTATCTTGTGTAATTTTTTTAAGATATTCAGTCATTAGTGAGGGGGTCAGATGTCAAATTTGTCTTCTTCGGACAGAAAATATCGAGAATTATACCAAAACAAAAGATTGCTTGACGGTCACGTACTATTGCCACATCCAGCAAATCATTACTCCCTGTAGAGGGGAAGTAACTCGCGCATTCAACCGCTGTCTACAAAGTGTGAGCACGTTTTTTGTACGTGTGATTATCAACTGTATGCAAGGTGTGTGTGTAAGTTGAACAGTTTCTTGTAAAATATGTGGTTAAAAAGTTAACGAATTGTTTAACATTGTTGCTTGTTTTTTTTTTTTAAAGATATCTCAACTCTATTCACAATAGAAAGTTCCAGTTTTGCACATCAATTATTTAAAGCATGCGCAGGAAGCCGAACCGACATTTTTGTGGCTAGTACAAATGGTATGGAAGATACGGTTTTTTTTAAACTTTTGTTTAAATTACATTTTGTCCAGAATGCCATTAATGTGACAAGGTCGTATATAGTATCAGCAAAAAAAAGTTATCGGTTTAGCTTCCAGAGCAACAAGTCAGAACTGCTTGTGACAAGTGTTTAACACCTTTATCACATACTTTGTTACCTATCTTTGTAAAAGCAGACTATGCAATTTTCCGTTACAGTCATACACAGCTTCACATAAAAACAATCCTGTGCTCATTCTAATTAACATATTAATTTTTTTTTGTATAAAACATTATGCCATTTATCATATACAGTAAAAAGATGTGTACAAATATCATACTATTTAAGGATTGTAGTAAAAAGACAAAAAATATACCGTCCGCTAGGTAGGTTTTCCCCCTTCCTTATGCTGCTCTTACACTGTGCCGAATATCCTTGCGTTTATGAAAATGTTGTGGGTGTGACGAATGGTGGCGATTGGTTGAGAACATTTACGAATGTCTTGCGACCATGTCCCCATCATTACGAACTATTGGCGAATTCTATTCGCAAGGGCAATTCGGCACAGTGTAAGAGTAGCATTCAGAAGGGTGTAAATTGGTAGTAGTCATAACCTAGTTATTGGAGGTTACAACCTTCAAGTCGCGAGAACTTTAGCATGGGTTGTAAAATTAGGCAATTCAACAATCTGTATTTGCTCAGATTATCTCACAAAAACTGCCTGACCTTTTTGTTCTCCCGTGTCACCTGAAAACACGACTGATTTATTGGCAGTGTATGTACTGGTTCGTATATGATTTTTGAGAGTCTCGAAGCATATACTTTTCGGGCACTCACAGACCCCGTTGTAGTACTACTTGACTGTGGTGTCTCAATTATAGCTTACTTATACTTCCTTTATGTGCATAGCGAATACTTCCTAGTTGATTTGTTTGTTATTTGAATACTTTTGATTTTTTTTACTCATTACATTTAGTCAAGTTTTGAATAAATGTTTTAACATATAGGGGGAATCGAGACGAGGGTCGTGGTGTATGTGTGAGTGTGTGTGTGTGTGTGTGTGTGTGTGTGTGTGTGTGTGTGTGTGTGTGTGTGTGTGTGTGTGTAGAGCGATTCAGACTAAACTTCTGGACCGATCTTTTTGAAATTTGACATGAGAGTTCCTGGGAATGATATCCCCGGACGTTTTTTTCATTTTTTGTTTAATATAAATACCTTTGATGACGTCATATCCTGCTTTTTGTAAAAGTTGAGGCGGCACTGTCACACCCTCATTTTTCAATCAAATTGATTAAAATTTTGGCAAAGCAATCTTCTACGGAGGCCGGACTTTGGTATTACATTTCAGCTTGGTGACTTAAAAACTAATGAAAGAGTTTGGTCATTAATAATCGGAAACTTGTAATTAAAATTATTTTTTTATTAAACGATCCAAAAACAATTTCATTTTATTTTTCGTCATTTTCTGATTCCAAAAACATATACATATGTTATATTTGGATTACAAACAAGCTCTGAAAATTAAAAATATGAAAATTATGATTAAAACTAATTTTCCGAAATCGATTTAAAAACAATTTCATCTTATTCCTTGTCGGTCCCTGATTCCAAAAACATATTGATAAAACAAAACGTTACATTCACTGGTACGTCGACCCAGTGGTCTTTTCGGTAGACAGACAGACCAACACTTATGACACGAATAATGAACTTATCTTGGAAGCGTAGATGTAACTCGCTTTCAAGATGCCAGCGCGCGGGGTAATACCTCAGGTGTTCCGGTTGCCGTCAAATTAACGAAAGTGATCGCCGGACGCGTGTATGCGAGTGTACGTGTTTGTGTTTGCGTACTCGAGTGCATGCAATCGTGCGTGTGTGCGAGTGAATGTGTGTATGTGTGTGTGTGTGTGTGTGTGTGTGTGTGTGTGTGCGTGTGTGTGTGTGTTTGTGTGCGTGTGTGTGTGTATGTGCGTGTGTGTGTGTCAGTGTGTGTGTGTCTGTGTGTGTGTGTGTGTGTGTGTGTGTGTGTTAGTGTGCGTGCGTGTGCTCGTGAGCATGGGTGTGCGTGCGTGCGTGATACATCGTGTGTGTATGTGTGTGTGTGTCTGTTTGCGTGTGTGTGTGTGTGTGTGTGTGTGTGTGTGTGTGTGTGTGTTTGATCCTTAATGCAGCTAAAATTTCTAGAGAATAAGCATACTCCTCTTGTTTTACAAGGAAACTGTACGCTTTTGAGTAACAACAAAATGTGTTCTCATTACGGTTTTAGGAGCGTTCAGTAACGGCTTCAGCAGGGA
>NC_090257.1:6897308-6907308 GCF_037325665.1 Littorina saxatilis | reverse complement strand
CACACACACAGACACACACAGACACACACACACACACACACACACACACACACACAGACACACACACACAGACACACACACACACACACACACACACAGACACACACACACACACACACACACACAGACACACACACACACACACGAAAAACTCAAGGTTGCACACTCACTTGTCACGGCTCATCTACTTGCACTTTTCACAGCAAACTTGTGAGTTCAAAGGACAATTCCGGACATCCATCGTTGCACACCATGAAGCCTTGTCTCCGAACTCGCAGCCTGGAAAGAGTTTAAGGAATACGAGGATGATACAATTATCTGGAAGAATTATGCACTATATTCACAAAGTCCATGTTTATTCCAGTGGCAGAGTAAAACACCCAACTCTTTTGTCATCACGAAATGTCAAATTAATGGCTTGTTGCAAGACTTCTCTTTTTGGACAAACCTTTTACTTAAAACAATGACAATACATTATTTCGAAGTATTTACGATGTTGTTTGTTATTTCTGACCAAATCACTCCTTAAACTAACAACAACAACAAATCACTTTTTTGACTCACATGCGAAGCAAAAGTGAGTCTATGTACTCACCCGAGTCGTCCGTCCGTCCGTCCGTCCGGACGTCCGTCCGTCCGTCCGGAAAACTTTAACGTTGGATATTTCTTGGACACTATTCAGTCTATCAGTACCAAATTTGGCAAGATGGTGTATGATGACAAGGCCCCAAAAAACATACATAGCATCTTGACCTTGCTTCAAGGTCAAGGTCGCAGGGGCCATAAATGTTGCCTAAAAAACAGCTATTTTTCACATTTTTCACATTTTCTCTGAAGTTTTTGAGATTCAATACCTCACCTATATATGATATATAGGGCAAAGTAAGCCCCATCTTTTGATACCAGTTTGGTTTACCTTGCTTCAAGGTCAAGGTCACAGGAGCTCTTCAAAGTTGGATTGTATACATATTTTGAAGTGACCTTGACCCTGAACTATGGAAGATAACTGTTTCAAACTTAAAAATTATGTGGGGCACATGTTATGCTTTCATCATGAGACACATTTGGTCACATATGATCAAGGTCAAGGTCACTTTGACCCTTATGAAATGTGACCAAAATAATGTAGTGAACCACTAAAAGTGACCATATCTCATGGTAGAAAGAGCCAATAAGCACCATTGTACTTCCTATGTCTTGAATTAACAGCTTTGTGTTGCATGACCTTGGATGACCTTGACCTTGGGTCAAGGTCACATGTATTTTGGTAGGAAAAATGTGTAAAGCATGTGAGTCGTATGGGCTTTGCCCTTCTTGTTTCTTATTATTTAAAGGCATACACAAAAAAATAGGTGTGGTTACGGTAACCCGACCTACCCTATTTTTAGGGGCCGACCCTATAACTTTTTATTACATTTGTCAAAAAAAACCAAACCACACACAAGAAAACGAGTGCAGAAAACGCAATGAAAGCGAAAGCGCCCGAGTCGCACACTTATTTCCCTGTCAAGTAGGTTTAATTTGTACACATTAGAAAAAAAAGTTTAAAAAAAAAAGTGATTGCCTACCTTCCTACCCTATTTTTTTGTGCTATGTTACCGTAACCACACCTATTTTTTGTTGGCCTTATTATCACGTTTACAAGGGGTGTGCTCCAGCCTGAAGATAACGTGTCAACTCAGTAAAGTAGTTCAGCATGCAGGGCTCCCCACGGGCGCTCGACCTAGAGGCTCCCTGGACCTTCAACTGTAACGTGTAGGGGGTCCCTAGACCCCATAAATGGAACTTTAGAGGGTCCCAAGACAAGGAGGTTCTGAACAGGCTCCCCAAAGTGCGCGTCCCTGCGTCATATACGCACTAGAAGCCGAAATCACGTACTAGAAATTCATAGAGGGGGTCCCGGGACGCACTAAAACTATAAAGAGCAGGTCCCGGGACGCACTACAATTCCGTTATCATGCGTACCCTCAGTATTGGTTTCAGAAAAAAATGTTCTCTCAGATCTGTACCGACCCATGTTTATGGAGTTAATCGTACCCATACAATATAATGTTGTAGCGCGTCGTGGGTCCTCTCCATGAATTTCTAGTGCGTGTTTTTGGCTGATAGTGCGGATAGGACGCAGGGACGCTCAGTTTGGGGGAGCCCTGGGCATGCAGTTAACTGAAACAAGACCATATATACGTATTTATTTGAAGTTAACGCTTTCTACCCCAGCTATGTTGACCAAGTTGTTTTTAGCCGAGACCAGCTGTGCTGCAGCAGGTCACTCAGAATTGATTGTAGAAACTGTGTAGTAACTGTGTATCAACACGCTGGAATGCAGGCGTTAGATGGACGTTACAGGAAGCGACTGAAGCTAACAGTCTGAGCGGATATATCCGTACCTGGTAAGATAGAGCCATTATAAGTGGGTTCGGATATATCCGTACCTGGGAGACAACGAGTTAAAGGAGACACTTTCTAACCTGCAACTGCGGTCTTGCTTTTGACACATGTGGCGCAGCACACCTCAGAGTTGACGTAACACTCGTAGGTTTTCAGGTCAGAGCACCACGAGGCACGGTCCCCGTACACACAGTCTGTGAACACACATGATATTGTTTTGGTTGTGTGTTTCTAAACGTGTGTGGTTGAAGGGTCTGAAGAGGATTGAGATAATGTCATATAGCTTGGATGTAAACACAGAGTTACATAAAAAGCCAAAAAGGCATGCATGCACTGACACACTCATTGGCGCACACAGACATGCACACACGCACGCACGCACGCTCGCACACACACGCACACAGACATACACATATACATACAAACACCGACATACAGACACACAGACACACACAGGCACACACAGAAACAAACACACACACACACACACACACACACATACATACACACACACACACACATACCCCTGCCATCTCCCACACACACATACGTGCACGCACACAGACAATTTTGGAAAAGCTATTATAAAATATGGCTGTGAACATGGTTATTTGTCGTTCAGCATATTTGCACAAACGTAAAATAGTGTATGCAACGGTGTGGCATAACTTTTAAATGATGACAGTTCGCATATGTTTCCTTTAAATACTGACTTTTCAAATGTTCGCCAAATACTAAAGCATGCATTAAAAGATGATGTTTTAGCTTTGCACGGCTGTTCATTTCGTTTGCTATTTTGTTTGATATAAATAAACTTCTGAATTGTTAATTGAATGAATGAATGAATAAATGAATGAAATGATTTATTTATTTCTTAATAATTTACATTTTACATCAAATGTTTTAATTAATCATGAAATAAATAATTAAATAATGTGTGTTTTAAATCACTTAAATCACAGAAAACCGTCTACCGCCATGATTCTTCTTGTACATTTAGTACTTCAACCCTGCAAACTTTACGCATAAACAGCAAATGTTTGACAGAATACCCACAATATGCACCAGACATTGCAGCTTAAGGGCATAATATACCTGCGCAGTTTCGGCGGCACAGACGACGCACTGCATATTATTGATGCTGCGATAGGGATAATGACGAGTACTTGGCCTGTTTTCCTTTCACGCAACGTGTAGCGGGCTGGAATAATCGCAGTGCGTCGTCTGTCCTGCTGAAATTACATAGGTGAGCGCCATGCCTTAGCAGAATACCCACATTTGCACCAGACATTGCAGCTAACCTTCTTTAGCGCTCTTTGCAGCCTGGCAAGATTGACAGCACACTCGTTGATTGTAAGTCTGGTAGCAGTGCGACGGCTTGGAGGCAATGGCCTGACTGCACTTCTGACCATCCAGACTACTCTGTGGGAGCGGGTTGTCACCGAGCGGGCACGTGTCTGATTGCACAGATTATATATAATTTATGTGAAAAATTATTTCTGATGGGGGTTTTAAATTCTAGGATGAAAAGCAGTAAGATGTTAAATCCATATCCAATCCAAGTTTTCATTGAATAACCAAGATGCAAATCCTAAAAGGCACTTCCGCCCACCACTCGAAAGCAGCAACTAGTGAAAATACAGCTCTTCGAAATTTTGTTGGCGTTCTATGCCGTTTTCACTCACACACAGATATATGTTTACTATTGTGGTAGTATATGGATTTATCATCATGGGCATCATATGTTTTCATTGGGATTTCATTCAAGCCGATTAATTGTTATGGATGTAAAACTCTCTCTGTTTCTGTCTGTATGTGTGTCCGTGTGTGTCTGTCTGTCTGTCTGTCTGTCTGTCTGTCTGTCTGTCTCTCTTTCACTCTCTCTTTCTTGCTCTCTTGCTCGCTTGCATCGATGTTTAATAATTGTGTCAAAGCTTTCATTCAGAAATAGCTATTGTAAGTTGAAGATATTTGGACAACCCAAACTGATTTTTCCCAAAAACATTTCAGGCATTACCTCAGGCGCTTACATACATCAAAGGATACTTACCGCATTTGTTTTAGAAACCTTAATTAAATTAAAAGGAAACGCAACACATGTTTACAAACTTACCTGTGCCACTGTCTTTTGAGGAGACAGCTACGCAGTCGCCCAGAGAACACCTCTGTAGATTCACAAGAAAGAATTACACGTATTTGTATTTTACGAAAGATTCAACAATGTAGATGTTGGCTTAACATATTACTCTTTTTTTTCTTCTAAATAATGTTCATCAAAGTCCCGTACGCATTAAGGTTTTTAGACAAGCACTTTACTTATAAAAACAAAGTATTACAAATATGTTTAACAAAAACATCATTTGAAAGCAAAGTCTCCAGTATGCAGGTCATTAACGAGATTCGGCCACAGACTGACAGAGTTCGTGATATTTATTGCCGACCGTGGTACCATGAAACAGTCAACTGGCCGACCTTGTACTTCAGTTTTCCACATGGTCATACCTTGCCCTTGCCACAGACAAAACCGTCGGCAGAAGAAATGGATCTGCAGTAGCTGCCACCTGGTTTGGCGCACATCACGTTCAAGCAGATCTCACTGTAAGCCCGTTTGCCTTCTCCGTAGAAACTCTGGAAATTAAATAAATCCAAAAACAAAGAGACTGACAACGTTCCAAAATTCAGAATCAAAAAAACAAGAAAGGTAGGTTGTTGGAACGTTTGTTATTGACAAAACAATACATTCACAGATATTTCGACCCAACGGTCTTTTAAGTGAACAGACAAACAAATATTCACACAAAACTTATCTTGATAGAATCAGTTTACGTCCACTCGTCAGATTGAATGAATGAGCATATCTGTGAAATATCTGTGAAATATCTGTGAATGTATCTTGTTTTTTGATTCTGAAAATTAAAGTAATATAAAACGTTACAGGGTGACCCCAAAAAACTGCAACTCTCAAAACTGCTTATAACTTCTACATCTGTACTACATATTTGGTATACATTAACTTCAGCAAATGGATGACTTTTCCACAAAGTGGCAATGTTGTAGATTGGATGGTCTGACTGTTGAGCCATTTCAAAAAGAGTTGCCAAATTCAGGGATCGACTCTATAGTACGAGGTTTGAAATTGAGCGGTTCCAAAAGTAACCCGATATATGCTCTCCAGATTGTTACCTTTGGGGTTGTTCGAATGACCTAGTATACCTTAACCAATATTAGACAATCAGTGACTTGAATACAGCAATTACAGGTAGGATAACGTCTTTCCCGTTGTTGAATTCGTCCATGTCCCTGTCATTGATGAATTTTGCGCGACATTGCGCAAGTGTAACTTCACAACGAAGAGGGCCATTTTTCCAGTCATTTGAGTTTAGCAAATATTTACATAGTTGCTGTGCACGAACTTCAGTTCGTTCACGACCATTGTACAAAGTTTCCAGTCTATAGTTAAAATGGTCCGACATTTACATTCTCTCCAAATTACACCTCCGAAACTTGATTGTCATTGGCACGAACGGTTTTCTGTCTTGGGAATGTCCTAAACCTAGCTTTAACTGCTTTCTTCAGGTCACCGATGATCTAGGGGGTGATGGGGGTGTCTGTGTATACTCAGACATTCACATAATCCAAACAGTACAAGTCTGGAGGGTTTAAATGAGGTAAGTATTGCTACCGCTCAATTTCAAACCTCGTACTGTTGAGTCGATCCCCGACTTTTTTTTATTTTTTTTATCGTTTGTGTTTCTGGTGAGTAAATTTTCATTGTTATCTTGTTATAGATTGTTGAATAAAAAATATCAAGTGGTGGTGCAATGGTTTGTTTAAAAAATCCGAATTTTTCATTCATTAGATTTTTACTTATAACGCTTGCTTTTCTTCTTTCGTTTGACCAGGTCAGTTGAGCATCTAGGCGAAAGGGTTTGAACCACTTACCCTGCAAACGTAGGACTGTGGTCCCTCTACCATCTGACACATCTGGTCAGGAGTGTACAATTGGCCCAGAGATATTTCGTTCACTTTTCCAGCTGTGGTTTGGAGCAGACAAGTGTTCTTTCTGAAATCACATAATAGTATATATTATAGTATCGTATCGTATCGCATAGTATAGTATGGTATGGTTTGGTATGGTATGGTATGGTATGGTATGATATGGTATAGTATAGTATGGTATGGTTTGGTATGGTATGGTATGGTATGATATGGTATAGTATAGTATGGTATGGTATGGTATGGTATGGTTTGGTATGGTATGGTATGGTATGGTATGGTATGGTATGGTAGAAACTACAAATATACAGGACAAAAAAACTATTCTTTTAGTAGTTAAGACTTATACATACTCGCCAGTCAAGAAGGTGCTGAAATAGGCCACTGAACACGCAGAGAAGCGGAAGTTCTGGTTGGATGCTGAGTGTGGCTCGCTCGAGGCTTTCATGATGTAACTTCCGGTCGTGCACGTGTTTCCGTCACCGTCATGCTCCGCGCTCAGACTGAAAAGTGATGCGTTGGGAAAACAAAAAGGTAGAAACAGCTGAGTTAATTCATTCTATTGTAACGATGTTTTTTGTTTGTTTTTGTTTTCTTTTTTCTTCTCCACTTTCTCTTGCTTGTCCCGAAGCTTGTACCTTGTCCCAATATGCTTTCACGCCGCTCCGTCCCAGTACTCACTGCTCCATCCACACCTGAATTTCGATCCGCTGCCAGACTTGTCGATTTTACAGACACTCCAGGGAAGGATGTCAGGTCGCTGCGGTGGGCTACCCTCTGATTATTGTAATGATGTTCGTTTAGTCTCTTGTATGGAATCTATTCTCCAGAGCTGTGTACCATTTTGTGACATGCATTTTCAGTACTTTAAATGATTATAACGTATATTAAATGGCAACTAGAATGTATTCTCTGTAGGTTTTTTCCCAGTAATACTCCAGTTAGATAATGATACAGACATGCAACAAACCATTTTATATAAGTTTGTCTTTTTAAACCAAATAAATGTTAGTGTTCAAATCAATATCACAACCTTTGGGTTTCATGTTACGAAGTTGACGAAACTTTAAAACCCTTGTAATTTACTGAACGTAGACAAACAAAATGTGCAAATATTTTTAATTCATTATCTGAAGGCCAGTGGTATATATGGAACCAGCTCTTATTAATGAAACCAATGTGTATGGTTAACATCTCTCAGTTAAGTAACGAAATGTCAACTTCGTAACATGGTTTCCACGGGTACACAGCTCTGGAGAATAGTGTATAGTACACATCATTTCTGCTTACAGCTTGATCATGAACGCATTAGAGAATGGCTGTTTATAGGCTTATCGGGATGATACTGAAAATATGCCTTCAACATAAAATTAACGCGGACGTGAAATATGTAGAAAAACCGTGATTGATAAACATTATAACAGACAGATGACATAAACGAAAGAGAGAATAATGTAAAAAAGTGTCAACGCATACTTGGCCACAAAACAACCATACATACTACAAAACTGAATAATCCATACATTCAACGATATGTTTTCGAACTTCCTACTTTTTCTTTTATGAAATGCAGAGCCCTGTAAGAATTAAGGGGATTAAGTCAGTAGGTTTCATTCTCGGCAGCCTTATTCCGTCTTCAGGGAAAATAGTGACTGACTGACCTGTGTCCTAGCTCGTGAGCCATTGTGATAGTGACAGCTCCCGTGGGTAGCGCTTCTACGGCCGTCAAGGAAAACCCTGTATCACACATCATCCCGGTGTAAGCCACACCTGGAAAAAGAACAGTATTTTCCACTGAAATGATATTTTATATACATTATTTGATAATTGTCGCTAAATAAGTATTGGTAAATATCAGTATGGTACGCCAATTGATATACTCTGCATTTTTGATTTTGAACGGAGGTTAAGAAATATTGATTGCATATATATATATATATTTTTGTTTCACTACTTAAAAAACTAGATCTCCTCGTTCGTGTATCCTTTACTGGATCTACAGGCTGGTACAGAGCATTACCTCCCTTCAGGCTTTTTCAAATTTTGCTTGTTTTAACCTAATTTCTTGGTTAAAACTTGTCTAAATATCTAAATTCTTTCTTGATAAATTAAGTTTCCACTCTTTGACCTTAAATCAAAGAGTTTCCCTTCACAGATGTCCTCGTGGGATTGTCAGAGGAGGGTAGTCTCCCATGCCAACAGAATCTACCACTCAGAGAGTGGTTTGATTCTTGGTTGGATACCATGGGTTGACATCTTTCGCCATATCTACCTTCAGACCACTGATGTGACACATGAGTATCGAAACACGTGTCTGGTCACGGTAGTAAATTAGTGGTCCTCCTCTGGACTAGATTCCTCTGTTCATTGATACTCTCCCTTCGGGGCAGATTGTCTGTGTGAAACTCGGTCCCGTCCGAGGAGGGTCTGATTTCCCCAATAGGGCTGTCTGTGAAGGGACACATTTTTTTGTTTCCTCTCTTTTGCTCTGCTAAGAGATTTTTAACACATCTCAGAAGAAAGTCTCTTCTGACTTTCAATTGTTTCTTTCACAACTTCTGATATATATGTGTATTGGTGCGACAACAACAATCTCCTGCTGAACGCCACCAAGACCAAGGAGATGGTGGTGGACTTTCGCAGGAAAAAAGGCCCTGTGGCTCCACTGATCATCAACGGCGATCCCATCGAGATGGTGGACTTTTTCAAGTTCTTGGGCACCACCATCTCCAACGACCTGTGCTGGGATGATAACGTTGACGCCATCGTCAAGCGAGCGCGGCAACGCCTCTACTTCTTGCGCCAGCTCAAGAAGTTCCGCCTCAGCCAGGTCATCCTGGTCCAGTTCTACAGGGCCGTGGTGGAGAGCATCTTGACATTCTCCATCACAGTGTGGTACGGCAACACCTCCCAGCTGCTCAAGAACAAGCTGGAGCGTGTGGTGCGCACTGCTAGCAGGATCGTCGGCTGTGAGCTGCCCTCCCTAGCATCCCTCTATGCCAAGCGCATGCTGTCCAGAGCCCAGAAAATTGTGGCTGACGAGTCCCACCCTGGCCATCCCCTCTTCGAGCGCCTGCCCTCAGGTCGTCGATTCCGATCCCTGGGGGCACGCACTCGACGTCTCCAGACCTCTTTCTTCCCCCAAGCTGTTTCCTCCCTTAACGCATCCCATCCCTCAGTTGGGCAGCTTCGCAGTCGGTGATCCTGCTGGCGGTGAGCTCACCACATCCTGTGACTCAGTGTTAGGTAGTGGTGGTGGTGGTGGTGGTGGGGAGGGTTGAGTGGGACTTTGATGTGTGATTCCTGATTTCCAAATGTTCAACATTTTCTTTAGCTGCATTATTTTAGTTATTCATGAGTGGGTGGGTGGAGGGGATGGGCTAGTTCTAACTATGCATTAGATTATAAAATTGTATTCTGTGTAGACCCTTCCACCAGCATCTTAGACCACTCTTTGTACATTTTCTTTTAATAGATGATTGTCATTTGTTTTACCTCATGTCTGCCCTGCGTGTGATGGTGTGATCGTGACTGCTGTAGTGTGGGCGTGTGTGTGTTGGTGTGTATGTCAGTGTATGTGTGGGCGTGTGTGTGTGTGTGTCAGTGTGTGTGTGGG
>NC_090257.1:6884808-6892308 GCF_037325665.1 Littorina saxatilis | reverse complement strand
GGGCGAAGTGGCGCAGTGGTAAGACGTCGGCCTCCTAATCGGGAGGTCGTGAGTTCGAACTGAATCCCGGTCGCTGCTGCCTGGTGGGTTAAGAGTGGAGATTTTTCCGATCTCCCAGGTCAACTTATGTGCAGACCTGCTCGTGACTTAACCCCCATTCGTGTGTACAATCAAGCACAAGACCAAGTGCGCACGGAAAAGATCCTGTAATCCATGTCGGAGTTCGGTGGGTTATGGAAACACGAAAATACCCAGCATGCCTACCCAACGAAAGCGGAGTGAAGCTGACTATGCTCTCAGAGTATAGGGTGGGGAACCCAAATGGGCAAACAAGCTCACACGTCACCAGAATTTCTGGAACGCTGATGAAGAAGAAGTTGCTTCGGTAATACTATGACTCCTGCACTGCCCCTTTAAACAAGCATACAAATTATACAAACAAATAACGCAAACCAAAAAATTCTTACCTGTTGAAAGCATATGAGTCCACAATGACTCTCAACTCAATGCTGTACTGTTGACTCCGTTTTTCAATTGTGACCCCATCTGAAAACAAAAGTCAAGGATAAATTGTGTATGAAACTAACCCGGATTCCCTGTGGCGCAATAAACTAAAACAGATCGTAACTGACTAAAATGTCAGCACACTTCACGGGAAAAGCACACTTAAAAAAAAAAATTCATGTAAAAGCACGAACAAAACTACTTTCCCTGCAATTGTTGGTTTCTACACGACCACTGAAACCATCAAAACATAAGGCCAAAAAAAAATAGGTCTGTTTACGGTAACATAGGCCCAAAAAATAGGGTCGGTAGGTCGGGATTTTTTTATTTTTTTTTTCTCCAAAAAAACATATTTTTACGTTATTTTGCCAAAAAACCAAGATTTTTTTAAAATTTTTTTTAATTGTTTTTTTATTTCCCCAAATGCCCCCAAAAAAAGTCTAGGGTCGCGCGAAAAAAATAGGGTCGGTCGGGTTACCGTAAACAGACCTATTTTTTTGTTTGGCCTAATAATCATCAATCGTAAAATATTACGCGAAGCTGTCTTTATTTCAGTTGGTGTAACTGTGAGTTTTTGGAGCCCCGATGTCTCATGCGGCCATTGTCAAACTGAGAATAAGGAAGACTAGATACAATTATATTATTTCGTTGAGTAAGTAGAGAAAACAGCCCTCTTTCATTTCATACCAGAAACATAGATCTAAATTTATGTGCTGTTAATGTTACAGTTACTACAAGCGAAATATTAAATATCAATAACAGCGTCTCACTTACATACACACATACCAGAACAAACGAGAGAGAGAGAGAGAGAGAGAGAGAGAGAGAGAGAGAGAGAGAGAGAGAGAGAGAGAGAAGACAAGACAAGACAAGACAAGACAAGACAAGAGAGAGAGAAGACAAGACAAGACAAGACAATTTCTTTATTAACGAGGGCAATGGCAAAAGCAAACAGGTGCTTTTTTTTACATCCAGCCCTTGCCCATAAGAGGCACTAATCTAATGATAATACTAAAAAAAAAATTAGAATATCACTTAAAAACAGTAGTTAAAACAAACAAACAAACAACTAACCAACTAAACAAACAAACTAACAAACAAACAAAAATATATTACATACAAACGAACATAACATATTATTGTCAAGGGCATAATGAAAACAGTTTCAAGCAAGCAAAAACACGTAAAACGTCGAGGGAAGAAAAAAATCCGTTTAACTGAGGAATCAATGGAACAACTACGTTGCAAGTAATAACAATGTAGCATCTTTAGATAAGTACATTTATCTACTGAAACGTGTGAAAGGTAAAAACAAGGCATCAGAAATATAAACATGTTCAGGCTAAGTTAGAACGAAACTTGCCATGAATAAGGAATGAAAAATATATATCTGTCTTTAAAAGTCTTGGCATTGACGGAATGTCTGAGACCGCTTGGAAGCGAATTTTAAAGATAAGTTCCCGAAAAGAGTAGGCTAGACTTAAAAAGATCGATACGAGGCAGAGGAGCATAGTTTTTTTTGTTGGATCTCTCAAATTGTGAAAAGTGAATTGAGAAGAAAGAGGGGCCGGTGTAACACGACATTTTTACTCCACGAAAGATTTACTCCGGAGTAAAACTTTCGTACGAAATTCTTACTCCGAGTACACATTTCGTACGAGAAAAGAACTCCCCAAGGCACGAAAAAGTTACTCCCTCCACGACATTTTTACTCCCCATTTTTTTTACTTCCAGTAAAAATCTCGTACACGAAAATGGGATGCAGGCGAAGGGTGATGCCAATAATGTGATCTCGCGCAAACGAATGTCGCGCTACCCTCTCTCCACCCCTTCCACCACCAAAACTAACAGGGGACAAGGGAGTAAAAGTTTCGTACACCAGATGGGAAGTTAAATTGCTCGTGTTAGGGTGGAGTAATTTATTCGTTATTTATTCGTCAGGGAAGTAACATTTTTGTACGAAACGTTTACTCGGAACTCGCCTGTCGTGGGAGTAATTTTCTCGTGTTATGGGGGAGTTCTTTTTTCGTAAAGGGAGTAACATTTTCGTACGAAATTTTTACTCCGGAGTAAAAATCTCGTGGGAGTAATTTTCTCGTGTTGCACCGGCGCTCTTCCAATTATGAGTTAATGCATCATAACTCCGTGTGCATGAGTCTTGATTTAAGAGGAAGGATGTTTCAAAGTTGATAGTCTTCGTTGGCAACCGAGACTTGTAATAAAATAACCTTCATTGCTCTTTTATTTAAACGAAATAAGAGAGAGAGAGAGAGAAAGAGAGAAAGAGAGAGAGAGAGAGAGAGAGAGAGAGAGAATTGAATTGAATTGAACTGAATTGAACTTTAATTCAGAGAGAGAGAGAGAGAGAGAGAGAGAGAGAGAGAGAGAGAGAGAGAGAGAGAGAGAGAGAGAGAGACAGACAGACAGAGAGACATACATAGAGACAGACAGAGAGACATTCAGACAGACAGACAGACAGACAGACAGAGACAGAGAGACACCCAGTGTGCACACTACCCTTGGGCCAACCTTGTTCCAAGGTTGGGAGCCAAGCTCATCCTTGGCTCTTGGACGCCAAGGATGTGCCAACCTTGGTTCTAGCTTGGCATCCAGTCATGAAAGCGCTGCGCGCGGCATGACTGGATGCCAGACATTTGCCAGTCAAGCTATAAATAGATCACTTGGCTCCCAAGGAAAACCCAAGAAGTCAGCAGAAAATACAAAAAGTAGATTCAACTTTTACTTGTCATAAAATCCCAAAACTCTTTAAAGAGTAAATTTCAAGCTAAAAAGAGTGGATTTAACCATTAAAAGAAGCGTTACTACAATCACTGATTTTGCATCTCACAATAGCTTCGCAGACGTAGACCGCTCAATTTGACCGGACTGTGCCAGACATTTCTTCACCAGTGCCAGAACTTTACAAACACTTGATCTCTCTCAGCGGCCCTCATTCTCAATCACCAAATCTTCACGACAGCCACAGGTACACATTATCTATACTTATCTTTCTAGATATCTGTTGTTTTACTTTAGTTTGTTACAAAGTTAGTATGGCTACCTCAGCGTCTGTCAGCAGAAGAATTCGAAAGAATGTGGCTGAAACAATGGCCGCGTGCCAGCAGCAAACTGAAGCCGCGCGCAAAGTGTCTAGAATGTCTGACACAGCAGATTCATTAGTATGCCAATCATCTCATCCTCAGTCGGAACCCTCGGCGATCATTGAGAGTGATAGTAATAATGCGACTAGTGGAACCGCAGGTCTGCCACAAATTAGGCCAACGGCACTTGCATCTGATTCGGACTCTCAACCCCCCTCTTACTCTCACTCTCGGTCTCAGTCCGTGACTCAGTGTGAAGTTGACATTGATGAATCGATTGATAGGCCCGATTTGTCAAACCAAGCACCAGTTGATTCAGAAGAGGAGTATGAATATTTTGATACTATTTCTGACACAGAGAGTGTTGACTGGAATTGCGCTTTTGATGATTTTCAAGAAAATGACATGCCGGAAGAAGAGCAACAGAAAAATCTTGCATTTGAGATAGGTCTGTGGGCAGCAAGTTTCAACATTTCTGTTGTTGCTCTGTCAGCTCTCTTGACTCTTTTGCGTTTTTACCACCCATTTCTTCCCAAAGATCCCAGAACTCTGTTAAAAACACCTCGTCATTGTGATGTCAGGGAAGTGAATGGTGGGTCATACTTTCATTTTGGTGTTCAGAAAGCTCTTTCCTTTTCATCTTGTTTGCTCCAGTTTTTTCGATCCAATCTACTAGTATGTTTGTTGCGTCCCACTGAAATTTTTCTACAAATTAACATTGATGGCCTTCCACTATTCAAGTCTGCATCTACACAATTCTGGCCCATTCTCGGGAGGATTTGCAGCCCTATACAGTCGAAGCCATTTTTGATAGGTTTATACTGTGGTGAGAAAAAGCCACAAATTCTGGAAGAATATCTTCATGATTTTTCAGAAGAGATGCTCACTCTGAGAGAGGAACCTGTTAACTTTGCTGTTGATGGACAGGACATACCAACATATATTAAATTATCTTGCTTTGCTTGTGATGCACCCGCCAGGGCCTTTATTAAACGGATAAAAGGACACACTGGTTATCATGGCTGTGAGAAATGTGAGCAGTCGGGATTTTGGCTGGGGAGAATGACATTTCCTGAGATCAGAGCAGCAGTAAGAACAGATGAAAGCTTTCAGCATGGAGCCCAGACAAATGGTCCTCATCATACTAGTCCTGTACCATCACCTTTGCTTCAGATTTTGGACATAAAAATGGTTACACAATTCCCATATGATTACATGCACATGGTTTGTCTTGGAGTGATGCGTAGACTTTTAACAGTTTGGCTGCGTTCACCAGTAAGTAAAGGATTGAGGTTAGGTCAGGTGGGGATTAATCAAATCTCACACAGTTTGCAGTGTTTTAGAGACTACATTCCACGAGAATTTTCACGGAAATGTCGTGGTTTGGACGAGGTTGACCGATGGAAAGCAACTGAATTCAGGCAGTTTTTACTCTTCAGTGGTGTTGTTGCTCTTAGGGGAAGATTGTCTCGTGCAATGTATGAACATTTCTTGCTGCTGTTTGTTGGCATTCATTGTCTTGCTAGTCCTGTTCTTTACAGAACTCACGCTGATTATGCACATAGCTTGTTGTGTGGCTTTGTTGAACAGGCTATTCATATATATGGTGGTGAATTCATAGTATACAATGTACATGGTTTACTACATCTTGCAAATGATGTTAAACTCTTTGGGCCCCTTGATTCATATTCAGCATTTCCATTTGAAAATTTTCTTCGACATTTGAAGACGTTGGTTCATAAACCACAGTCTCCATTGCAGCAAGTTGTGAGAAGAATATCAGAAAGGGTACAGCATGGAGTCTTTGGCTTCAGAAACTCTAACAAACTGCAGGATAACAACGTGCCAAGGAAGGAGCATTTGCATGGACCACTCCCACCACACCAAGCTCCTGAAGATTGCATTCAATTTAAACAGATTAATTTCAATGGGGCGTTTCTGTCTGTGAATCGTAGAGACAATTGCGTGAGGGTCAATAACAAGTTTTTTCTAATTCAGAACATTTTATGTGTCAGAGATATCGAGGAAGTTGTGTTGGTATTGAAGAAGTTTAATAGAGTTTGTGATTTCTTTCAGTATCCTTATATTTCCAGCGATTTTGGTATCGTTCAGTGTGACCATCTGTCACAAGATCTTGTGACAGTCTTTCTCTCAGAGGTTCAAGATAAAATGGTGTTGTTGCCTTTCAAAGATGCATTTGTCCTTTTTCCTCTGAATCTTGTCTGCGGCCACTAGTTCAAGACTTGTTTAGGATTTTGTTGTTCCAGCTTCATAGCAGTGGCAAACTGACTTTGTTGTAAATTATATCTGCAAAGAGATTTGTTTGTTTGTTTGTTTGCTTTACGCCCAGCCGACCACGAAGGGCCATATCAGGGCGGTGCTGCTTCGACATATAACGTGCGCCACACACAAGACAGAAGTCGCAGCACAGGCTTCATGTCTCACCCAGTCACATTATTCTGACACCGGACCAACCAGTCCTAGCACTAACCCCATAATGCCAGACGCCAGGCGGAGCAGCCACTAGATTGCCAATTTTAAAGTCTTAGGTATGACCCGGCCGGGGTTCGAACCCACGACCTCCCGATCACAGGGCGGACGCCTTACCACTAGGCCAACCGTGCCGGTCTGCAAAGAGATGAGATGGTTGGCATAATAAATATTATTATTTAGAATATATTTTTTTTAAATCAATTTTTTTATCTACCTTTTTTTTTGTGAGCTATCAAGCTGGTCTTTGGTTTCTACCGTCGGAGGAAAGTCACTGAAATTCTGCTGTCCCTAAAACGTGGGAGCAGGTTTCTGCTGTGATTATTACTCTGTCAGGACTCGTCCTTGGCGGGAAAACCTAGGCAAGCATAGAAGCTTAGTATGAGAGTGAAGATGTAATTTATTTTCATTTTTTATCAGAGTAAAATGAGCAGAGACTGTATGAGTACCAAATACTGATACAGTTGAAACCTGAAGGGTTGTGGCCACTTAACCTTATAGGTCCAATTCATTCTTCTTACTCGGCGTGACGTTATCAAATGGATCGGCTAGCTTTTGCCCTAAGGGGCACAACTCCGCTCATACTCTCTTCGCGCCGCCATATTGGATGCCGTCTTTGTTAGTTTTCTTCATTGCACTCTTGTTCTTTTTGCGTATTTCACTGTGTGTGCAGACAGGGAAAGGCGCGAGCGCCGTAACCAACAGCGAAAACGGCCACACGACCACTCAGCGAACCGAAACAGAATCCCTAAGCTGTCGTTTATTGTCCCGAACCTACAACCCGGTCTGCCCTCGGGCGGACCACCCTCATCTTCCAAAAAGGGATGAATTGTCTCGTTGCTAAACCAAACAAACAACTATTACACCCTCCCTCCAATGAACCTGTACGCATAGTACACATACGGGGAATATAACCCGTTAATATACGACCACAGTACATTTAGTACAATACATCCTAGTACACACCAAGGAGGAAAAATCCCACCATAAATCATACATAAATGATTATCTTTATTGTTTTTTCTTCTTGTGAATAAACACAAGAAAGAAATGGACTGAACAAACAAATACACGAATCACCGAGCCTTATATAAGCCTCAGTCACTGTGAGGACATTTGGGTAATAAACCACCAGTACGTGCAAGTACATCCTAAAAAGGGAAATGAATAATAGTCATCTATAAATGATTATTCTCAATTGAGAATCAAAATAATGAGGATATGGGTTTGAATAGTTGTCCCCTGACGAGGCTACCTTTCAGTTTCCCCAGAACACCTCTCTAAAACCACAAAGAAGCTATCCTAGCAATTTGAAACTGTAAATATTGCCGAAAAGTACTACAATTGGGAGAGGTACTTAGGGATCTCTGGGCTGCCTACTGCATTTGCCGGGTTTGGCAGACCC
>NC_090257.1:6847941-6884608 GCF_037325665.1 Littorina saxatilis | reverse complement strand
TCTCTCTCTCTCTCTCTCTCTCTCTCTCTCTTATTTCGTTTAAATAAAAGAGCAATCAAGGTTATTTTATTACAAGTCTCGGTTGCCAACGAAGACTATCAACTTTGAAACATCCTTCCTCTTAAATCAAGACTCATGCACAAGGCGTTATGATGCATAAACTCATAATTGGAAGAGCGCCTGTGCAACACGAGAAAATTACTCCCACGAGATTTTTACTCCGGAGTAAAAATTTCGTACGAAAATGTTACTCCCTTTACGAAAAAAGAACTCCCCCATAACACGAGAAAATTACTCCCACGACAGGCGAGTTCCGAGTAAACGTTTCGTACAAAAATGTTACTTCCCTGACGAATAAATAACGAATAAATTACTCCACCCTAACACGAGCAATTTAACTTCCCATCTGGTGTACGAAACTTTTACTCCCTTGTCCCCTGTTAGTTTTGGTGGTGGAAGGGGTGGAGAGAGGGTAGCGCGACATTTGTTTGCGCGAGATCACATTATTGGCATCACCCTTCGCCTGCATCCCATTTTCGTGTAACGAGATTTTTACTGGAAGTAAACAAAAATGGGGAGTAAAAATGTCGTGGAGGGAGTAACTTTTTCGTGCCTTGGGGAGTTCTTTTCTCGTACGAAATGTGTACTCGGAGTAAGAATTTCGTACGAAATTTTTACTCCGGAGTAAATCTTTCGTGGAGTAAAAATTTCGTGTTACACCGGCCCCTCTTTCTTCTCAATTCACTGTTCACAATTTGAGAGATCCAACAAAAAAACTATGCTCCTCTGCCTCGTATCGATCTTTTTAAGTCTAGCCTACTCTTTTCGGGAACTTATCTTTAAAATTCGCTTCCAAGCGGTCTCAGACATTCTGTCAATGCCAAGACTTCTAAAGACAGATATATATTTTTCATTCCTTATTCATGGCAAGTTTCGTTCTAACTTAGCCTGAACATGTTTATATTTCTGATGCCTTGTTTTTACCTTTCACACGTTTCAGTAGATAAATGTACTTATCTAAAGATGCCACATTGTTATTACTTGCAACGTAGTTGTTCCATTGATTCCTCAGTTAACGGACTTTTTTCTTCCCTCGACGTTTTACGTGTTTTTGCTTGCTTGAAACTGTTTTCATTATGCCCTTGACAATAATATGTTATGTTCGTTTGTATGTAATATATTTTTGTTTGTTTGTTTGTTTGTTTAGTTGGTTAGTTGTTTGTTTGTTTGTTTTAACTACTTTTTTTAAGTGATATTCTAAATTTTTTTTTTAGTATTATCATTAGATTAGTCCCTCTTATGGGCGAGGGCTGGATGTAAAAAAAGCACCTGTTAGCTTTTGCCATTACCCTCGTTAATAAAGAATATGTCTTGTTTTGTCTTGTCTTGTCTTGTCTTGTCTTGTCTTGTCTTTTCTCTCTCTCTCTCTCTCTCTCTCTCTCTCTCTCTCTCTCTCTCTCTCTCTCGTTTGTTCTGGTATGTGTGTATGTAAGTGAGACGCTGTTATTGATATTTAATATTTCGCTTGTAGTAACTGTAACATTAACAGCACGTAAATTTAGATCTATGTTTCTGGTATGAAATGAAAGAAAACTGTTTTCTCTACTTACTCAACGAAATAATATAATTGTATCTAGTCTTCCTTATTCTCAGTTTGACAATGGCCGCATGAGACATCGGGGCTCCAAAAACTCACAGTTACACCAACTGAAATAAAGACAGCCTCGCGTAATATTTTACGATTGATGACTATGATTATTAGGCCAAACAAAAAAATAGATCTGTTTACGGTAACCCGACCGACCCTATTTTATTCGCGCGACCCTAGACTTTTTTTTGGCATTTGGGAAAAAAAAATTAAATAAAAAAATCTTGGTTTTTTTGCAAAATAACGTAAAAATATGGTTTTTTGGAGGAAAAAAAAAATATCCCGACCTACCGACCCTATTTTTTGGGCCTATGTTACCGTAAACAGACCTATTTTTTTTTGGCCTTATGTTTTGATGGTTTCAGTGGTCGTGTAGAAACCAACAATTGCAGGGAAAGTAGTTTTGTTCGTGCTTTTACATGAAAATCTTTTTTAACTGTGCTTTTCCCGTGAAGTGTGCTGACATTTTAGTCAGTTACGATCTGTTTTAGTTTATTGCGCCACAGGGAATCCGGGTTAGTTTCGTACACAATTTATCCTTAACTTTTGTTTTCAGATGGGGTCACAATTGAAAAACGGAGTCAACCGTACAGCATTGAGTTGAGAGTCATTGTGGACTCATATGCTTTCAACAGGTAAGAATTTTTTTGTTTGCGTTATTTGCTTGTATAATTTGTATGCTTGTTTAAAGGGGCAGTGCAGGAGGCATAGTGTTACCGAAGCAACTTCTTCTTCATCAGCGTTCCAGAAATTCTGGTGACGTGTGAGCTTGTTTGCCCATTTGGGTTCCCCACCCTATACTCTGAGAGCATAGTCAGCTTCACTCCGCTTTCGTTGGGTAGGCATGCTGGGTATTCTCGTGTTTCCATAACCCACCGAACTCCGACATGGATTACAGGATCTTTTCCGTGCGCACTTGGTCTTGTGATTGATTGTACACACGAATGGGGGTTAAGTCACTAGCAGGTCTGCACATAAGTTGACCTGGGAGATCGGAAAAATCTCCACTCTTAACCCACCAGGCGGCAGCGACCGGGATTCGAACTCACGACCTCCCGATTAGGAGGCCGACGTCTTACCACTGCGCCACTTTGCCCGTCGCCGAAGCAACGAATTGTCTTCTTGTCGCAGATTACGATACAAACAGTCAAAAGCTGTGCATGACTATCTCACACATGCCTACTACACATACCTTTTGTGTTGCCAGCCAAAACAAAACTTAATTCGGTTGGTCAGTTCTCATCTCCCGCCGAAATGTAATTAACAATCTCCTTCTCGCTGAGACTAAAAGTCTTCCATGTAGGTTTTTGACGTACTGAATTAGTTTACGTGTGGGACCTGATGTGAGTCTGATCGCGTGAGCGCCACGCTTTCCTGCCCGGAGAAAATGTATCCCATTTAAATATATTATAAAAACCCAAGCGCTTTTAGATTCAGCTTGCTCCTGGCTTCACCTCAAGAAACTGTTGTTAGAAATGTATCCCTGTATTTGTATAAAGCCTTTAAATTAAGAGATGTAGTAACCTCTTAGTTAAATAACGTGTAGTGTATGTTTTAATCTGTAGTGTTGTGCGATTATTATGTCACGTTGTACCTTGTTTGCACCTGATGAGTTAAATTATTTGCAACGTTAACCGTTTGTTCACACTCCTTCATATATAGGGGCTATGGCCTATTGAATAAATTATCTGCGTCTGCGTCTGCGTCTCTCAGTGTGTGTAGAGCAATTTCAGGAAAACTACCGGGCAGATCTGTATGTTTACATGGACGCTCTTCCAAACTAAACCCCGTTTATAATTTGCCTATATTTCCATTTTTATGTAAAGCGCCCTACTTTGGTCGTCGGCCTATTTCGGCAAAAGTAGGCCTTCTCGGCCTTCGTCGGCCTACTTCGGCCTGGCTGGCGGGTTGTCGGTAAAGCTGTTGTCAGTTCATGACTTCGACAGATTGACTAAATGTATTAATTTCGCTTTACGCGACTTGTTTTACTTTGCAGCTGGAAAGGTTATGTAGCCTCATCTGCAGCTTATTCGGCAAAAGATGCTGTCACTAAATCATCTCTAACCAACTACATTAAATCTTCTGTAAATGACGTAAGTCAACGCGGTAATGTCTACTACATGCGAAGAGACAAAAACAGATGCATCAGACAAGAACCAAAACTCTCGCTGTTACACACACACACACACACACACACACACACACACACACTCACACTCACACATACACACACGCACGCACGCTCGCACACACACACACACATACACACAGAAGGAGAGAGAGAGAGAGACAGAGAGACAGAGAGACAGAGACAAAGACTGACAGACAGCCAGCCAGACAGCCAGCCAGACAGACAGACAGACAGACAGACAGGCAGACAAGCAGACAGATGCTAGCGAGCAAGAGACCAAGAAAGAGAGAGTGAAAGAGAGACAGACAGACAGACAGACAGACAGACAGACAGACAGGCAGACAGACAGACAGACAGACAGACAGACAGGCAGACAGACAGACAGACAGACAGACAGTAACATGCGTGTGCATGACTTTGTTGATTGGTTGATTGTTGATTGGTGTGGTTTAATTTGGTTGCTGGTACTTATTTGTTTGTATTGTTTATATCTTTAAAAGTAAAATCTGTTTTGCATAAAGACATGAATGGCCATTATATTAGTTTTTTTTTATTGACTGTTTTCACATTTACTTTACAGCTCAATTCCATCTTCAGTAAACTTTCAAAATCTGGAATCTCCATGGACGCCCGAATAGTCAGCATCGAATTTGTCACAGTATGTTATTTCCTTCGATTAAATGTATTTAATTTCATTCATTTAATCTAGTTTGGATTATTATACTTTAGACGGTGTAGTGTGTTTCAGGAAAGTAAAGTTAAGGTTAGTTTAGGTAATGTTAGATCTGGTGGGATCTGTTTAGTTTCATTTAATATAGTGTAGTTTAGTTTAGTTTAGTTTAGTTTATTTTAGTTTATTTTAGTTTAGTTTAGTTCGTTTAGTTGTGTTTAGTTAAGAAAATGATTTTAGTTGAGTTGAGTAGAGTTAAGTTCAGTTTAGTTACAGTAGTTTGCTTTAGTTTAGAATAATTTGCTTTAGTTCTGTATTGTATTGTTCTGCATTGGGTATAATAATTAGTGCGACCTATTGTATTGTTTTTGCCCTCTAATTTTCTTTTTCTTTTTACATGTATATTCCGTATATTCGGGGGAGTACAGGTTTCACTCTGTGTGTTTGTCGGTCTGTCTGTCTGTTTGTCCAAATATACTCACGTATATCTCCGCGGGTTAGGGGGAAGAATTTACCCGATGCTCCCCAGCATGTTGTAAGAGGCGACTAACGGATTCTGTTTCTCTTTTTACCCTTGTGAAGTGTTTCTTGTATAGAATATAGTCAATGTTTGTAAAGATTTTAGTCAAGCAGTATGTAAGAAATGTTAAGTCCTTTGTACTGGAAACTTGCATTCTCCCAGTAAGGTAATACATTGTACTACGTTGCAAGCCCCTGGAGCAAAATTTTGATTCGTGCTTTTGTGAACAAGAAACAATTAACAAGTGGCTCTATCCCATCTCCCCCCCCCCCCCCCCCCTTTCCCCGTCGCGATATAACCTTCGTGGTTGAAAACGACGTTAAACACCAAATAAAGAAACGTATATCTCAGGTGTGTATGGGTCTATTCAGCTTACATTTGCTGTGCAGCTTGGGAATACGGTACACACGGGGTTCGGGGATGTTCTGACCCTTTCGAAGGTCAGCACTTGTTTTATTTTATGTTAGTCTCCTGCATTCAGTTCTTGTCTTATGTGTTGCAGGACACGATTACATCTGGATCCACTGGGAATGCAGAATCCAAGACATGCTTGAAGGATTTCAAGGATTGGTTGGCAACGAAAAACTACCCGCGTGTTGACCACACCATGCTGTTGACAGGGTTAGTGGTTTTTTTCCACTGTAGGGGTGTGTATGTGTGTGTGTGTGTGTGTGTGTGTGTGTGTGTGTGTGTGTGTGTGTGTGTGTGTTTGTGTGTGTGTGTGTGTTTGTGTGTGTGTGTGTTTATGTGTTTGTTTGTGTGTGTTTGTGTGTGTGTGTGTGCGGCGTGTGTGCGTGTGTATGTTTGTGTGTATGTGTGTGTGTGTGCGCGCGCGCGTGTGTGTGTGTGTGTGTGAGTGTGTTTGTGTGTGTGTGTGTGTGTGTGTTTGTGTGTGTGTGTGTGTGTTTATGTGTGTGTGTGCGTGCGCGTGCGTGCGTGCGTGTGTTTGTGTGTGTGTGTGTGTGTGTGTGTGTGTGTGTGTGTGTGTGTGTGTGGCATGTGCTTTCACATAATAGCGGCGTACACTACAAGCGTAGAGAGTCAGCACAGCAAACTGTACTGTCAGCCACACTATTTGATTGTATTAAATGTTGTCTATTTCCATTTCTTTAAAAAAAAAGTTTTCTAGCTAACGTTAGCTCTACCAATAATAAAAGCTTAAACATGTACTGTTAAGTTATACACGATGGTTCATGCAGAATATAATTATGAGGTATTTCTTTTGTGACTTTGTATTTTAATAGCCCTGTTTCTGAGAAGTTTGTTTTTGAACTTATTTCAAAATGTGCTCCAAAATCCTGCACACTTGACCCCATTCCCACGTCACTCATGAAAACTTGCCTGGATTTCCTTGTTCCTGTTGTAACGAGAATCTTAAACCTTTCTCTTCAGTCTGGGTCTGTGCCTGCACAGTTTAAAGAGGCAGTCATAACACCACTTCTAAAAAAGCCAGGCCTTGACACGGAGTGCTTAAAGAACTATAGACCCATTTCAAACTTACCCTTTCTGACCAAGCTGTTAGAAAAGTGTGTGCTAGCGCAGCTCCAAGAACATCTGCTGAGTAATGATCTTTTGGACGTCCATCAGTCCGCATACAAGAAAAATCATAGCACAGAAACCGCTCTTCTTTACGTAACTGACAAGCTGCTGACCAGTGCTGACAACAAGGAAGTGTCTGTGCTCGCACTCTTGGACCTCTCGGCGGCATTTGACACCATCGACCACGACGTCCTCCTAAAGAGACTACAGTTCACGTTTGGAATTGCCGACAAAGCCTTCCAGTGGTTCGTGTCATATCTCTCTGAACGCTTTCAAAGAGTACAAATAGGTCAAAACGAATCATCCCCTGTTCCCCTGAAGCATGGAGTACCTCAGGGCTCTGTTCTAGGCCCGGTTCTGTTTACACTATATACACAGGACCTATCTGACGTCATCTCGAGGCATGGCTGCGAACACCACAAGTATGCCGACGACACCCAAATAGAGGATTCTGCTCCCCCCAGTGATTTTCCAAAAGTGGTTAAAAACACTGAGCGCTGCATTGAGTCAGTTAAAGACTGGATGATAGACAATAAACTCAAGCTGAATGACTCAAAAACTGAGGTGATGCTGTCAGGCTCAAGGCATGCTTTAAATCAGATTGACTGTACTTCCCTGACAATAGGCGACACTCAGATTGTTTCCCAAACCGCTGTTAAGGACCTAGGCGTGTACCTGGACTCTGCTCTGACAATGCAAAAACACATTAGTTTTGTTTGTAAATGTGCCTTTTTTGAGTTGCGCAAGATTTCCTCTGTCAGATCATTCCTGACACTCCAAGCCACTGTTCAACTTGTCTCCTCTCTGATCCTGAGTCGACTTGACTACTGCAACTCATTGCTTGCCGGCCTCCCCACTGAAGAACTTGATCGCTTACAGAGAGTCCAGAACAGTGCTGCAAGGCTCATTCTGCAGAAGTCTAAGAAAGACCATGTCACTCCCCTACTTACCACCCTTCACTGGCTTCCTATGAAGTACAGAATCGAGTACAAGCTCGCTCTGTTAGGGTACCGCTGTTTTGAGAAATCACTCCCCCCCTATTTGTCCCATTCCCTCAGTATCTACGAGCCATCCCGTTCTCTCAGATCCTCCTCTGAAAAACTCCTTCGCATCCCCAAAACCAGGACCAAGACCTTTGGTGAAAGAACCTTTAGGTACCAGATTCCGACCGTCTGGAACTCGCTTCCAAGTTCTATCCGTGATTCCAGCAGCCTTTCCTCCTTCAAAACCCAACTCAAAACATACCTGTTTCGTAAAGCCTTTGCTTAGCCTGAGTAGACTCTCCACAACTCTATTCTGTTTTGGAACTCTCTACCCTGTATGTGCTTTATGGTCTCTTTGTCAATGGTATCTTTGTGTGTGCGCGTGCGTGCGTGTGTGTGTGTGTGTGTGTGTGTGTGTGTGTGTGTGTGTGTGTGTGTGTGTGTGTGTGTGTGTGTGTGTGTGTGTGTGTGTGTGTGTGTGTGTACTTTTAACATTGTACGCTAAGTTTTGCTTAGTGCTTGGGTTCTTGGTGTTATGTCTCAGTTAAATGTATGCTTTGTATGCTTGTTGATTTGTGCTAGTTTATTCTATAATGAATTTGTAAAGCGCCTGGAGCCAATTGATGGGACTCGCGCTATAGAAAAGTTATTTATTATTATTATTATTATTATTAATACTCGAGATTTTATGATTTTATTGTGTTAATTTAATATTTTGATTGTTTTCTTTTGCCAGTTTGGATCTAATGACTAACGGAAACAGAGCAACAACTGGTAAATCTTCGTTTGATGGCATGGCTGCTTGGCCGTTTTCTTGTTTATATCTATCCATCTGTCTATCTATCTATCTTTCTATCTCTATATCTCTCGATCAATTCATATATCTATCTATTTATCTATTTACCATCTAGGTATCTTTGTATCGGTGTATTGATCTACCTATCTATCTTCCTATCTATCAATCAATGGTAGAGAGATTTAAAGTAAACAAAGAGATGGAGGGGGGCGGATATTAAGAAAAAACGGAACGGAACGAGTCCTTCTCACACACACTCACAAACACAAACACACACACACAAACACCCCACACACACACCACACACACACACACACACACAAACACACATGCACTTACCATCACCACCACATAAGTCACTCCAACATTATTAACAAAGATGGTGAAAGTGGACTTTCTGTTGTGATTCTCTTTGCTATCACTACCCCCACCACCACCACCACAAGCATAGCAACGACTTAGGGCTTACCAATCCTTTTTTCTTCTTTTTTTCTCTCATTATTTTGGGACTTCAGTTGCATGCATTCTGCTTCAACCCTGAGTTTTTTGCCTTTTCTATTTTTTTTCTGAATCACATTAAATAATCAATATATATATTCAATCAATATTTCTTAACCTCCCTTCAAAATCAAAAATGCAGATTATATCATACTGATATTTACCAATACATATTTAGCGACAATTATCAAATAATGTATATAAAATATCATTTCAGTGGAAAATACTGTTCTTTTTCTAGGTGTGGCTTACACAGGAATGATGTGTGATACAGAGTTTTCCTTGACGGCCGTAGAAGCGCTACCCACGGGAGCTGTCACTATCACAATGGCTCACGAGCTAGGACACAGGTCAGTCAGTCACTATTTTCCCTGAAGACGGAATAAGGCTGCCGAGAATGAAACCTACCGACTTTATCCCCTTAATTCTTACAGGGCTCTGAATTTCATAAAAGAAAAAGTAGGAAGTTCGAAAACATCGCGTTGAATGTATAGACAGTTCAGTTCAGTGTTGTAGTATGTATTGTTATTTTGTGGCCAAGTATGCGTTGACACTTTTTAAGCGGAAGGTTGTGGGTTCGAATCCCGGCCGCGCCTGGTGGGTTAAGCTGGAGATATTTCCGATTTCCCAGGTCAACTTATGTGCAGACCTGCTAGTGCCTTATTTGTTTGTTTGTTTGTTTGTTTGCTTAACGCCCAGCCGACCACGAAGGGCCATATCAGGGCGGTGCTGCTTTGACATATAACGTGCGCCACACACAAGACAGAGGTCGCAGCACAGGCTTCATGTCTCACCCAGTCACATTATTCTGAGCTAGTGACTTATCCCCCGTCGTGTGTACACGCAAGCTCAAGACCAAGTGCGCACGGAAAAGATCCTGTAATCCATGTCAGAGTTCGGTGGGTTATAGAAGGACGAAAATACCCAGCATGCTTCCTCCGAAAGCGGCGTATGGCTGCCTAAATGGCGGGGTAAAAACGGTCATACATGTAAAAATCCACTCGTGAAAAAAACACGAGTGTACGTGGGAGTTTCAGCCCACGAACGCAGAAGAAGAAGAAGAAGAAACCAGCAGTGTCTACAGGGTTTTTTCCCGCATCACTTTTCAGTCTGACCTCGGAGCATGACGGTGACGGAAACACGTGCACGACCGGAAGTTACATCATGAAAGCCTCGAGCGAGCCACACTCAGCATCCAACCAGAACTTCCGCTTCTCTGCGTGTTCAGTGGCCTATTTCAGCACCTTCTTGACTGGCGAGTATGTATAAGTCTTAACTACTAAAAGAATAGTTTTTTTGTCCTGTATATTTGTAGTTTCTACCATACCATACCATACCAGACCATACCATACCATACCATACCATACCATACCATACCATACCATACCAAACCATACCATACTATACTATACCATGTCATACCATACCATACCATACCATACCATACCATACTATACTATACTATGCGATACGATACGATACTATAATATATACCATTATGTGATTTCAGAAAGAACACTTGTCTGCTCCAAACCACAGCTGGAAAAGTGAACGAAATATCTCTGGGCCAATTGTACAATCCTGACCAGATGTGTCAGATGGTAGAGGGACCACAGTCCTACGTTTGCAGGGTAAGTGGTTCAAACCCTTTCGCCTAGATGCTCAACTGACCTGGTCAAACGAAAGAAGAAAAGCAAGCGTTATAAGTAAAATCTAATGAATGAAAAATTCGGATTTTTTAAACAAAACATTGCACCACCTCTTGATATTTTTTATTCAACAATCTATAACAACGCGCGAGTTCGATCCCAGGTTCGGCGGAAATTTATTTCACAGAGTCAACTTTGTGTGCAGACTCTCTTCGGTGTCCGAACCACCCCCCGTGTATACTACATTGGGTGTGCACGTTAAAGATCCCACGATTGACAAAAGGGTCTTTCCTGGCAAAATTGCTTAGGCACAGTTAATAATTGTCTACCATACCCGTGTGACTTGGAATAAGGCCGTGAAAGGTAAATATGCGCCGACATGGCTGCAATCTACTGGCCGTATAAAATTTCATCTCACACGGCATCACTGCAGAGCGCCTAGAACTGTACCCACGGAATATGCGCGATATAAGCTTCATTGATTGATTGATTGATTGATTGATTGATTGATTGATAGAACAAGATAACAATAAAAATGTACTCACCAGAAACACAAACGATAAAAACGGGATCGACTCAACGGTACGAGGTTTGAAATTGAGCGGTAGCAATACTTACCTCTTTTACACCCTCCAGACTTGTACTGTTTGGATTATGTGAATGTCGGAGTATACACAGACACCCCCATCACCCCCTAGATCATCGGTGACCTGAAGAAAGCAGTTAAAGCTAGGTTTAGGACATTCCCAAGACAGAAAACCGTTCGTGCCAATGACAATCAAGTTTCGGAGGTGTAATTTGGAGAGAATGTAAATGTCGGACCATTTTAACTATAGACTGGAAACTTTGTACAATGGTCGTGAACGAACTGAAGTTCGTGCACAGCAACTATGTAAATATTTGCTAAACTCAAATGACTGGAAAAATGGCCCTCTTCGTTGTGAAGTTACACTTGCGCAATGTCGCGCAAAATTCATCAATGACAGGGACATGGACGCATTCAACAACGGGAGAAGACCTGATCCTGCCTGTAATTGCTGTATTCAAGTCACTGATTGTCTAATATTGGTTAAGGTATACTAGGTCATTCGAACAACCCCAAAGGTAACAATCTGGAGAGCATATATCGGGTTACTTTTGGAACTGCTCAATTTCAAACCTCGTACTATAGAGTCGATTCCTGAATTTGGCAACTCTTTTTGAAATGGCTCAACAGTCAGACCATCCAATCTACAACATTGCCACTTTGTGCAAAAGTCATCCATTTGCTGAAGTTAATGTATACCAAATATGTAGTACAGATGTAGAAGTTATAAGCAGTTTTGAGAGTTGCAGTTTTTTGGGGTCACCCTGTAACGTTTTATATTAACTTTAATTTTCAGAATCAAAAAACAAGAAAGGTAGGTTGTTGGAACGTTTGTTATTGACAAAACAATACATTCACAGATATTTCACAGATATTTCACAGATATTTCGACCCAACGCTCATTCATTCAATCGCTCGGCTTCCTGACGAGTGGACGTAAACTGGTTCTATCAAGATAAGTTTTGTGTGAATATTTGTTTGTCTGTTCACTTAAAAGACCGTTGGGTCGAAATATCTGTGAATGTATTGTTTTGTCAATAACAAACGTTCCAACAACCTACCTTTCTTGTTTTTTGATTCTGAATTTTGGAACGTTGGCAGTCTCTTTGTTTTTGGATTTATTTAATTTCCAGAGTTTCTACGGAGAAGGCAAACGGGCCTACAGTGAGATCTGCTTGAACGTGATGTGCGCCAAACCAGGTGGCAGCTACTGCAGATCCATTTCTTCTGCCGACGGTTTTGTCTGTGGCAAGGGCAAGGTATGACCATGTGGAAAACTGAAGTACAAGGTCGGCCAGTTGACTGTTTCATGGTACCACGGTCGGCAATAAATATCACGAACTCTGTCAGTCTGTGGCCGAATCTCGTTTAATTAATGACCTGCATACTGGAGACTTTGCTTTCAAATGATGTTTTTGTTAAACATATTTGTAATACTTTGTTTTTATAAGTAAAGTGCTTGTCTAAAAACCTTAATGCGTACGGGACTTTGATGAACATTATTTAGAAAAAAAAGAGTAATATGTTAAGCCAACATCTACATTGTTGAATCTTTTGCAAAATACAATTGCAAATACGTGTAATTCTTTCTTGTGAATCTACAGAGGTGTTCTCTGGGCGACTGCGTAGCTGTCTCCTCAACAGACAGTGGCACAGGTAATTTTGTAAACATGTGTTGCGTTTCCTTTTAATTTAATTAAGGTTTCTTAAACAAATGCGGTAAGTATCCTTTGATGGATGTAAGCGCCTGAGGTAATGCCTGAAATGTTTTTGGGAAAAATCAGTTTGGGTTGTCCAAATATCTTCAACTTACAATAGCTATTTCTGAATGAAAGCTTTGACACAATTATTAAACATCGATGCAAGCGAGCAAGAAAGCAAGAAAGAGAGAGCGAAAGAGAGACAGACAGACAGACAGACAGACAGACATACACGGACACACATACAGACAGAAACAGAGAGAGATTTACATCCATAACAATTAATCGGCTTGAATGAAATCCCAATGAAAACATATGATGCCCATGATGATCAATCCATATACTACCACTATATAAACATATATCTGTGTGTGAGTGTGGACATAATTTATTGTCATATAATCTATGCAATCAGACACGTGCCCGCTCGGTGACAACCCGCTCCCACAGAGTAATCTGAATGGTCAGAAGTGCAGTCAGGCCATTGCCTCCAAGCCGTCGCACTGCTACCAGACTTACAATCAACGAGTGTGCTGTCAATCTTGCCAGGCTGCAAAGAGCGCTAAAGAAGGTTAGCTGCAATGTCTGGTGCAAATGTGGGTATTCTGCTAAGGCATGGCGCTCACCTATGTAATTTCAGCAGGACAGACGACGCACTGCAGATCATTCCAGCCTGCTACACGTTGCGTGAAAGGAAAACAGGCCAAGTACTCGTCATTATCCCTATCGCAGCATCAATAATATGCAGTGCGTCGTCTGTGCCGCCGAAACTGCGCAGGTATATTATGCCCTTAAGCTGCAATGTCTGGTGCATATTGTGGGTATTCTGTCAAACATTTGCTGTTTATGCGTAAAGTTTGCAGGGTTGAAGTACTAAATGTACAAGAAAAATCATGGCGGTAGACGGTTTTCTGTGATTTAAGTGATTTAAAACACACATTATTTAATTATTTATTTCATGATTAATTAAAACATTTGATGTAAAATGTAAATTATTAAGAAATAAATAAATCATTTCTTATTATTTGTTTTGTCTTTTAATGTGCACCACACTGAAATTTCTCTGTATGAGATAATAAAGTATTCGTATTCGTATTCGTATTCATTCATTTATTCATTCATTCATTCAATTAACAATTCAGGAATTTATTTATATCAAACAAAATAGCAATCGATCAATCAATCAAAACGAAATGAACAGCCGTGCAAAGCTAAAACATCATCTATGCGAACTGTCATCATTTAAAAGTTATGCCACACCGTTGCATACACTATTTTACGTTTGTGCAAATATGCTGAACGACAAATAACCATGTTCACAGCCAGATTTTATCATAGCTTTTCCAAAATTGTCTGTGTGCGTGCACGTATGTGTGTGTGGAAGATGGCAGGGGTATATGTGTGTGTGTGTATGAGTGTGTGTATGTGTGTGTGTGTGTGTGTGTGTGTGTGTGTGTGTGTGTGTGTGTGTGTGTGTGTGTGTGTGTCTGTGTGTCTGTGTGTCTGTATGTCGGTGTTTGTATGTATATGTGTATGTCTGTGTGCGTGTGTGTGCGAGCGTGCGTGTGTGCATGTCTGTGTGCGCCAATGAGTGTGTCAGTGCATGCATGCCTTTTTGGCTTTTTTATGTAACTCGGTGTTTACATTAAACATCCAAGCTATATGACATTATCTCAATCCTCTTCAGACCCTTCAACCACACACGTTTAGAAACACACAACCAAAACAATATCATGTGTGTTCACAGACTGTGTGTACGGGGACCGTGCCTCGTGGTGCTCTGACCTGCAAAACTACGAGTGTTACGTCAACTCTGAGGTGTGCTGCGCCACATGTGTCAAAAGCAAGACCGCAGTTGCAGGTTAGAAAGAGTCTCCTTTAACTCGTTGTCTCCCAGGTACGGATATATCCGAACCCACTCATATGGCTCTATCTTACCAGGTACGGATATATCCGCTCAGACTGTTAGCTTCAGTCGCTTCCTGTAACGTCCATCTAACGCCTGCATTCCAGCGTGTTGATACACAGTTACTACACAGTTACTACAATCAATTCTGAGTGACCTGCTGCAGCACAGCTGGTCTCGGCTAAAAACAACTTGGTCAACATAGCTGGGGTAGAAAGCGTTAACTTCAAATAAATACGTATATATGGTCTTGTTTCAGTTAACTGCATGCCCAAGGCTCCCCCAAACTGAGCGTCCCTGCGTCCTATCCGCACTAGCAGCCAAAAACACGCACTAGAAATTCATGGAGAGGACCCACGACGCGCTACAACATTATATTGTATGGGTACGATTAACTCCATAAACATGGGTCGGTACAGATCTGAGAGAACATTTTTTTCTGAAACCAATACTGAGGGTACGCATGATAACGGAATTGTAGTGCGTCCCGGGACCCGCTCTTTATAGTTTTAGTGCGTCCCGGGACCCCCTCTATGAATTTCTAGTACGTGATTTCGGCTTCTAGTGAGTATAGGACGCAGGGACGCGCACTTTGGGGAGCCTGTTCAGAACCTCCTTGTCTTGGAACCCTCTAAAGTTCCATTTATGGGGTCCAGGGACCCCCTACACATTACAGTTGAAGGTCCAGGGACCCTCTAGGTCGAGCGTCCGTGGGGAGCCCTGCATGCTGAACTACTTTACTGAGTTGACACGTTATCTTCAGGCTGGAGTACACCCCTTGTAAACGTGATAATAAGGCCAAAAAAAATAGGTGTGGTTACGGTAACATAGCCAAAAAAATAGGGTAGGAAGGTAGGCAATCACTTTTTTTTTTTTTTAACTTTTTTTTCTAATGTGTACAAATTAAACCTACTTGACAGGGAAATAAGTGTGGGACTCGAGCGCTTTCGCTTTCATTGCGTTTTCTGCACTCGTTTTCTTGTGTTTGGTTTGTTTGTTTTTTTTGACAAATGTAATAAAAAGTTATAGGGTCGACCCCTAAAAATAGGGTAGGTCGGGTTACCGTAACCACACCTATTTTTTTTAGGCCTTTAAATAATAAGAAAAAAAGTAATTTGTTGTTGTTGTTAGTTTAAGGAGTGATTTGGTCAGAAATAACAAACAAAATCGTAAATACTTCGAAATAATGTATTGTCATTGTTTTAAGTAAAAGGTTTGTCCAAAAAGAGAAGTCTTGCAACAAGCCATTAATTTGACATTTCGTGATGACGAAAGAGTTGGGTGTTTTACTCTGCCACTGGAATAAACATGGACTTTGTGAATATACAGTGGTCGCCGCTTAATAAAGCCATTTCTGGACCGACGAAAAATGGCTTTAATAAGCGGCGGATTTATTAACCGGCGGTCCAGGAATACGCCATTTTCGAAAGAACAAAAAAATCTTCTCTTTTGTTTACGTCACTCAGTCACTTTCTTTCGTCATTTACACTTGTTTGAATCTAAACAAAACTTCACGATCGGGATGTTGAACTTTTGTTTTAATTATGTACATGTACGTGTACTTTGATCACTTCGGTACATCAATAATTTAACTGTCACCGTCACGAATCATTACTCGGCAGAGAAGAACGATTTTATGAGTGTTTGTTTGTTGGTCGTCTTCCACATCAGAACAAAATAATGTGAGCTTTAGTCACAAACTACGTGATTTCTCTGAGAAAACTGGCTTTAATAAGCGGCTGGTTGGTTTCATTAACCGGCTCTTTCTAATACATAAGATATAGTGAAAAATCCGGACCGTCTGAAATCGGCTTTTATAAGCGGCTGGCTCTATTAACCGCGGTTTTATTAAGCGGCGTCCACTGTAGTGCATAATTCTTCCAGATAATTGTATCATCCTCGTATTCCTTACACTATTTCCAGGCTGCGAGTTCGGAGACAAGGCTTCATGGTGTGCAACGATGGATGTCCGGAATTGTCCTTTGAACTCACAAGTTTGCTGTGAAAAGTGCAAGTAGATGAGCCGTGACAAGTGAGTGTACAACCTTGAGTTTTTCGTGTGTGTGTGTGTGTGTGTGTGTGTGTGTGTGTGTGTGTGTGTGTGTGTGTGTGTGTGTGTGTGTGTGTGTGTGTGTGTGTGTGTGTGTGTGTGTGTGTCTGTGTGTGTGTGTTTGTGTGTTTGTTTTATATGATTGTGCATGAGTTGTTAATGCGAAAGAATGTGTATGAGTGCGCCTTGAGTCGCCTTGTGGTGAGACTGATATGTGCGTGTTATAAATTCTCGTACTATTATTATTATTATTATTATTATTATTATTATTATTATTATTATTATTATTATTATTATTATTATTATTATTATTATTATTTAAGTTATTGAGACATCCCAGTGCACTAAGGGATTTATAGAGCAAATCGAGAAAATTCATTATTGAACGAAGCGCATAGCGCTGAGTTCAATAATTATTTTCGAGATTTGCTCTATAAATCCCTTAGTGCACTGGGATTGTTTCAATAACGATATTGTCAGTACCGCCATAGAAAAAAGAAGATTCCAAACGCACATTTTGCAATGCGCATTTGAATAGGCATAACTGTGTGGTCAGGTCGTGTACAGTAAAGATCTACTTTTGTGTGGGGTGTCTCAAGTGTGTCGTGCTTTCGTCACACGCATTTTAATTTCTGTTGGTAAATTCCAGTGTACCGTTGGTTTAAGCGTGTTTATTCAAATTCACATACACACGTTTCAAACAATAACAACATTGAGAACGTTAACAAGCAGATTGCTTATGGACACGTTCTTGAACTTATAATCATCAATACACATTCAGATAGCAAAACATGGCGAACAAGTGATAGCTTCAACACTTATCTTGATAATCTTTAATTATATTTTATACAAATAGGGTAAAGAGAGAGAGAGAGAGAGAGAGAGAGAGAGAGAGAGAGAGAGAGAGAGAGAGAGAGAGGGAGAGGGAGAGAGAGAGAGGGAGGGAGAGAATGCCTGGCTACATCAATTGCACAGTTAATATAATATCAGCCGAAGCGATTAGTTAACATAACATAGTCTTGTACAACAGAGAATATTTTCGTGTTCAAAGATATAGTTAAATCAGTATTTCCAAACAAGAGTGTTTTGCAGTCCAGAACGTGTGTTGGCAGACTATTGAATAAAATGGTTCTATGTTCTTTAAATTTTGGACAGTGTAATAAGAAATGTTCAGAATCTTCCGGGCATGCTCCACACGTACATTCTAAATTATCAGAGAGGTGTCGGTTAACTAAGTCTTGTTGCAAATCGCTCATGTTTAATCTCAACCTGCTGTGAAGTACCTGTCCCTGGCGGTTGCCTAAATAATAATACGGTGGAACAACAACATCTCCATCGGTCAAATACCTTTTAAATTCACCAACTGACTGCGTTTGTTGTATATTTTCTGGAAGATTATTCCACAAAGCTGTCGTTGAAGGAAAAAATGAAGATTTATATAACTCACTTCTGCACAATGGAAACTTACGTTCAAGAGGGCGTCGTCTGTGGTAAGGATTTACATCGGAAACCAGGACCGGCAGTTTGGAATATAAATATTCTGGGGTTAAACGATTTACAATTTTATAATACAGCAAAAGTTTATGACGACGTCGCCTTTCTTTCAGGGGCACAAAACCCGATTCGTTATACAGTTTTTGGTGGCTTGTGCCACGTACTGCACCTACAATGATTCGGATTGCATCGAGATGCAATGTCTCCAACTCGTCTGCCAAACACTGTGTACAGTTATCCCAGATAACGTCCGCATAATCAAACAATGGTAACATAAAGGATTTATATATAACTTCAAGTGATTTTCTGTTTAAACGATGCTTGAATAAACCAAAACACGCAATTGACTTTCTACATTTAGCAATTAGACTTTTTATGTGGGAATCCCATTTACAATTACCTTGTAGAATGACGCCAAGGTGCTTGTGATTTTCAACATCAACTAAGTGTGCATCTTCGAAATACAATGGTGGAAGTAAAACATTTTGTTGCCTACAAATGTCCAACAATTCTGTCTTTTGACAATTAAAAGTGACTTTCCATTTAGAAGCCCATGTGCGAATTTTATCCAAATCAGAATTCAAAATCTCTGCTCGTACATCATCGTTATCTAAACTTAAGTACATACTCGTATCGTCTGCAAAGAGTTTCAACACTGATTCAAGACCAACACCAATATCGTTAATATAAATGAGAAATAAAAGAGGTCCTAAGACAGAACCCTGAGGGACACCAGCAGAAGGGGTAGCATAACTTGATTTGGTTCCTTTCAATACTACTGCTTGTCTGCGATCGCTCAAGTAATGTTCAAACCAAACAAGCAAGGGACCTCTTATACCTATCGCCTCAAGCTTGTGGAGCAGACCGCGATGTCAGACTTTATCAAAAGCTTTGGATACATCAAAAAATATTGCCTGTGACATAATGTTTTTATCAAGTGCAACACAAAAATCATCATATATACTCAATAGTTGATAAACAGTCGAATCACCAGCAATAAAACCAGATTGGCAGTGTGTAATCAAATCATAATTTTTCAAATAACCAAACACACGGATTTGTATACATTTTTCAAGCACCTTCCCAATACAACTCAGCAAAGAGATTGGACGGTAGTTGGAACAAGCACTCCTATCGCCTTTCTTAAAAATGGGCGTAATGTGAGCAGTTTTCCAGACAACTGGAAAAACACCCTCAGACAAGGATCTGTTAAAGAGAACTGTAAGCGGTGGAACGATAACAGGTAATCCATCTACAAGCAATTTATTATGTATTCCGTCAGGGCCCACGGCCTTGGATAAATTTAAATTCCTTAACACTTGGACAACTTCAGCTTCTGTTAATTCAAAAGTCGATAAAGATGTATTACACCAATTTGCCTCGGGCAGGGGATCGTCTGGATTTTCAACTTTAGACTGGCTTTCAAAATAATTATTAAACAAAATCGTTTTTTCACAAATGTTATCAATAATTTTTCCATTATCTTCTAGCGGTGGAATTTCGTTACATGCAACACCTTTTTTCTTCAAGAAGGAATTAACAAGTTGCCACCAATTTTTGCTTCCGAAGTTCTGTTTACAATTTATCCTCTCATCAAGTTCTAGAAAATAATCTCTTTTTCTTTTACGAATTTCATCTGTATACTGATTTCTAGTCAGGCGGAATAATGCCCACTGCTCAGGTGTATTTAAGCGCTTAGCAACTTGATGTATACAATTTTTTGCGTTTCGTAATTGTAAAATATGTTCGGTCATCCATGGGGCATCATCTTCACGTACTGTTATTATCTTAACAGGCATACATGTTTTTGCAACACGGAATAAATGTTCAGAAAACAAGGCAGCAGCTTCGTCAATGGACGCAGTGTAGCGTTAATCTGAACAGTGATGATCTTTCAGAGAGACCTCAGTTGAACTCGGAGAAAGGGCTGTGCTGTTCATTATTTGCGATTCGAAACCTCCAGTCGAGCTTCGACGGATTGACTGTGCGGAGTGACTCCCCTTGAACTGATTGACTCGAAGCCGCGGGACTCGACGGTTCGCACATTTTCAAAACTGCAAATGTGGCCTATTTCTCGTGTTGTATCTTCACTCATCGGGGAGTCTGATACTAAATATGAACGGTAAGAATGCTCTGAACCCTACACGTATTATATCCCCATCGTTTTTTCGTTCACATTTGCCTAACATGTTAATTTGCTGAGCGGGGTTTATGTCGTCTGCTAGGGCATCAAACCACTGCATGCAGTCTGCACTGACTGAGTCTGCACGCACGAGGCACGCTGGTAATAAGTCTTATAATGGTAAGAACGTTCTGAACCCTACACGTTTTCGATTACGATTGTTCTTGCCTTGAAATAATAATTCGGAAACCATTCATTTACTGAACTGATGCAGTCGTATTTCAGTGTAGTCAGTGCGGCTACGTATGACAGACTCACAGAGTCGATCGAGTCAGTCTTCCAAACTGGTCTAGCTGGTACGGTCGGAATAACACTTGTGTTTTCTGCTAGCGGGTGGGAATTTTATATTAACTCATCATTTGGTAATGTGGATGATAAGCTACATGCCACTAACACGATGAGAAGAATCTATGCAAGTCGGCGAGAATTAGATTAAACACAGCGGCTTCTATTTTAGATCAGTGGCAGCCGCACTGTGGCACAGGCACATGCAATCTGTCAGAAAAAAACCCACTTCTGCTTTAATTGAGAAGCAGGGAATTTATGGTCATTTGGTATTGTGGAGAATATAAGCTACATGTCAGTAATTAATTCTGAGGATGAGAGCACAGTCTTGCTTAGGTAAAGCAGGGCGTAAGAATACGCTCTGTGGAAAAGTTAGCGCACTCCAAGAGTGCGCTAACAGTTTTAGCGCATCGCCATTAGCCAATCAACTGGTTCACATCAGTCAGTGACACCAGTACTTACTGACAATTATTATTATTATTATTGTCTGTCTGTTTGTCTGTGTCTGTCAGTGTCTGTCTGTGACTGTGTGTGTGTGTGGATGTGTGCGTGTGTGTGTGTCTGTGTATATGTGTGTCTGTGTATGCGCACACATTTGCATATGAGAAAAGGGGGGGGGGGGGGGGGGGGGGGTAGATGGGTATGTATTTGTAACTTTGTCTGCCTGCGGCTGCTTCTGTTT
Organism: Littorina saxatilis; assembly: GCF_037325665.1. Lineage (NCBI taxonomy): Eukaryota > Metazoa > Mollusca > Gastropoda > Littorinimorpha > Littorinidae > Littorina > Littorina saxatilis. The sequence goes on along the minus strand of NC_090257.1, from coordinate 6,863,289 downwards.
ACGGGTTCTATCAATGAAATGCCATATTTCTGATCTACAGGAAGAGCTGTGTTCTGGAGCAGGTGTAACACCGCTGCTTGACTTCCATCGTGTGACTGAAATCTGATTAAATCACAGTCGCACTGTGGACAGCCAATGCTGTGTGTGTGTGTGTCACGTGTGTGTGTGTGTTTGTGTTTGTGTGTGTGTGTGTGTTTGTGTGTGTGTGTGTGTGTGTGTGTGTGTGTGTGTGTGTGTGTGTGTGTGTGTATGTGTGTGTGTGTGCGTGCGTGCGTGCAAGCGTGCGTGCGTGCGTGCGTGCGAGCGTGTGTGTCCGTGCGTGCGTGCGTGCATGCGTGCGTGTGTGTGTGTGTGTTTGTGTGTGTGTGTGATCATCATTCGATACTGTGTGGCAAACAATGGTTTTGTATTCTATTCTTATATTTGTTATATGATCATGTGTGAACAATCACAACTAAAATTACATGCCAGGAATTAGGCTATATGCTGAAGGACACACGTGCGAACATCTGCAAAAAGCTTTTGGTTTGATGTTTAAGAATGATACGTTGCCGTAATACGACAACAAAGCGCACGCACACACACACACACGGGCGCGCAGAGGGGTCGACACACACGCGCATACACACATGCACGCACAAACACGCACACACACTCACAAGCACACACAGATAAAGAAAAGAGGAAATGTCTTGATGGTGTTATGATGATATCATGTGATACTTTCAAAACCGTGACACGGACGCACACACACACACACACACACACACACACACACACACACACGCACACACACACACACACACACACACACACACACACACACACACACACACACACACACACACACACACACACACACACACATAGAAGTAACGAGAATTTTTTATTTTTTTTTTAATTTATTTAACGCATCATGTACATTTCTCAAATTATCGAAAAATAATGAAAGGAAAGTGACTTTACGCCTTTTTCCAGTATATTTAATACGAATGAAATCTCTCTCTCTCTCTCTCTCTCTCTCTCTCTCTCTCTCTCTCTCTCTCTCTCTCTTTCTTTCTTTTTTTCTTTCTCTCTCTCTCTCTGTCACACGCACACGCACACTCTCACACACACACACACACACACACACACACACACACACACACACACAAGATCTCGCTAACCCTGAAAATACCCTCATGCCCTTAAAACAAAATAGAGGTGATAGATAATTCACTGGGATAAATCCCATAAGGCCAAATTAAAATATATGTTGGTTTAGTGTAACCCGACCGACGCTACTTTTTCCCGCCGACCCTAAAACTTTTTCATTTTTGAAAAAAAACCCACCTTTTGGCACATTTTGCGAACAATACCGAGACTAAGGGAAGTAACCTAGCTCCTTTAAAATCGACTAAATTTAAGAAAGAAAAGAAAAGAGAAAAAAAAAGCCGACTTACCGACCCAATCTTTTTTGGCCACGTTACCCTAACCAACATATATTTTTATTTGGCCTATTCGGCCACGCCTGTGTAAATACGTAGACATCTGAGGCCTCAAGTAAAATCCATATCGGTGCGACTGTTTGAACGAAGAGAGTAAAATGTGTTGCTATTTGACCAGCAGTGTTTCAACCTGTCTGGCGTGTCAGACGTGCCAGTATAAGTGTGGGTACACGACTTCATTTATGCTGCAAAGTTTTTGCCATCTGCAAACCTGATTTTAAGAAATATAACTCTGATGTACAGTTCATTTTAACTTCACAGCAGTTACTTCCCTTATACCAATACTTTGAGCGGGCAGATTATTACACACGACGAATCTCATGTCCTGCGTTGATAACGGGAAGAAGGAGAGCTGCACCATACACATCGACACACTGTGTTTCACCAGTCAGTATCGCTAACATAAGGCATATAATTATGTGACCCTTCACCACGGAATGAGTCGCATGTCACCTTTGCATGATTTTCATATTTTTACATTTTTCTAAATGTTTTATGTTCTATCCAGTGGTGAAATCCGTTTTAGAAAAGACCAAAAACTTTTCGAGTTATAAGCCTGTGACTAAGGTGACCCTCACACTGTTACCACAGTCCCCCCGGACTTATATTAAGCCTAGCGCAGAACCGCGCGAGGGCACTGTGAAGGCACAACAGACATGACAGCGTCTGAGCGATGCACAATATGATGCGCGGAGATCTTGGAGACAGGATCTGCTGCACGCCCTCTTTCTACTGCGCGTCTGAAACACACAGAAAGGTGCGATTTCAGTGAATGCTTCATAGGAAAAAAGAAAACCAGTAAGGTAATTTGTAAGGATACTGTTACATCTGTTCGTGAACCTGGTCGATAAGCTGCTGAACACTGTCGTGGCTGCAAACATCAAAATAAAGCTATAAATTATCAAATGACTATTAAGTCAGCAGAAGAAGAAAGAAAACACATACACACACACACACGGGCAGACAGACAGACACAGACAGACAGACAGACAGACACACACACACACACACACACACACACACACACACACACACACACACACGCGCGCGCGCGCGCTACTTTACTCACCTGATAAATTAGCGACGTCCTAGACGTTCCGCCATGTCATTCCCGACCTCGAGCAGTTGTCAGTCAAGGTCTCGTTGGGAAGGTTGGCGCAGGCATACTTCCCTCTGGAACGAGCGAAGACGTCAGGCGTCTTCTTCATCCACTGACACAGCCAGTTGAGCTGCCCGTCACAGTGGAGCGGATTCTCACTCAGGTCCAGAGAGCAGAGTCGCTGACGCGTCGAAGGACTGAAGGCGGCTGGCTTCACGGTGGCTATCTGGTTCCCCCACAAAGTGAGGGACTTGAGCTGCGGCAGCGCCTCGAAGCAGGCGTCGGGGAGGGAGGTGAGTTTGTTCGTGGACAGGTAAAGTCCGGAGAGGTTGGTCAGTTTGTTGAAAGCTTGGCAGTCCAGGGACACGATGCCACCAGACTGTAGCCCAAGATACTGAAGCGACGCAGGGTTGGTCAGCATTCGCTGGATGTCGGCGCCATTGAGGTAGTTGTGTTGCAGATTCAGGGCGGACAAGCTCGTGCAGCCAAAGAAAGCAGCAGGGTCGACAGAGGGAGAGGTGAAGTTGAGGTTATTGGACATCAGCGACAAAATCCGAAGGCGTGGGTTGGCGAAGGCGTTCTTCTGAATTCCCTGCGTTTTTACCGCCATCCAATCAAGATAAAGCTCGCCCAGGCTGGGAAATCGTATGGAGCTAAACGCGCCAGAGACAAAATCGGAAAAGGCGTTGAACCTCAGACTGAGATACTGCAGACGCGGCAGACACACCTTTGACGGTATTGACGATATCTCGTTTTCTCCCAGCAGCAGCTTTTCCAGGTTAGGAAAGAGAGATTCCCCATTTGGTAAACACGTCTGAGGGAATTCATAGAGTCTGTTGCTGTCCAGGTTGAGCTTTCGGACCAGCGAGGGCTGAGAATCGATTGCTAACTTTGAGATCTTGTTGTAAGCGAGTTCCAGATACTGCAGATGCTTCAGAGGGCGAAAAGCGGTCATGTTCACTTCTTCCAATCCATTCGCTTTCAGGTTGAGATTGACAAGTCTCGGCAGAGGGAAGCGAAGGAACAGATCTCCAGGGATAGAGCCCAGCAAGTTGTCGTTGAGGTCCAACCAAGCTAAGGTGGTCACGGAAAGCACAGGCGCAAGGGCGGTGAAATTCAGAGGCATGTTGTAACCGAGGAACAACGACTCCAGCTGCCCCAGCTGCCTGAAAGCCCCCGGGCTGATGAAACCCAGGTTGTTCTGATTCAGAGTCAGACCCGTGATCTGAGAGACGTTGGCGAAGAAGTCGTCTGAAGGTATTGCTGTGAGGCCGTTGTACGACACGTTCAGGGTCTTCACGTCTAAGGGGAGGCGCGGGATGTAGGTCAGTTTGCCGGAGTTGTGAGAACAATCCGCGGTCTCGCCGGAGCAACGGCACAGTCCGTCACCACACACGGCAGGGTCTTTCTGGTTTCCATTCTCCAGTTCAGGTCTTGAACTCTGGTTGTCATCAGAAGCTCCAGTATCTCCATATCTAAATGCCAGCTTTGGGACGTGTTTCAGTCTCTCCTCGTGCTCCCATGCGTTTTGGACTTCAAAGTCGTCAGCAGAATGGCTGCGAAGAGCTGAATGTTTGCTGGTTTGCTTGTCAAACTCTGGGAAATTAGCGTACAGGGTGTTCTTCTGATTCCAGCCCTGAACTCCCTCGGGCTGCTTTTCCTCGAAGCGTCCACTCTTTCCAAACTCCTTCGCTTCAGAGCGCTCGGAATCCCCACTCCGACTTTCACTTAAATCCTGATTTTGTTCTGGCTGTTTCTCCCATTGAACGGCAAACTCTCGAACAAACTTTAAGCTCGGAATATACAGCGACGGCCGCCTGAACCCACGGGTATGTTTGGCTCTCGCTGGGGCAGCTTTCCACCGGTTATTATCTTCTCTGCTCGTCAGAGAACTCACCAAAATCAAGAGGGCGAACTGCACAGATAGCAGAAGAACGAAAACACCCATTGCTGTCCGTACTATACCTCTCTATCCCCTGTGCTTACTGTTTGATACTGCGGGCTGGAAATGTTCGATGGTTTCACATCTGTGGTTTTGAAAGTAGTGACACCTCATCTGTCGCAACATGTAGAAAAGGCTGTTGAATTAGGCACACACACAAAAAGCTCATTTCAACAAGGAAGTTTAAACTGCCGAGTAGTTTTGTCAGGCATACGAGGACATTTGTCGTTAAAACAGGGAAGGAACAGGGCTGCCTTTCTCGACACACGCAGATAACCCTACTGTGCTTTAAGTGCAATAGCGTTGTGAGTCATGTAGTGTTTCCCTGTTCAGGGTTTTCCTGTGCATTGTGAAAGTAGATTGATTGTTTGTGAAGTGTTTACGCTTAAAATGCTAGTCGCATGAGGGGAGACATCAGAAGGTCTGTGTTGGGTAGCGGCCGAGAGTTGGGGTGGGGGAAGTTTTTTTGTGTTTTTTTTATGGGGGGTGGGGGTGAGTGTATGTATGTAAGTGTGTGTGTGTGTGTGTGTGTGTGTGTGTGTGTGTGTGTGTGTGTGTGTGTGAGAGAGAGAGTGTGTGTGTGTATGTGTGTGTGTGTGTGTGTGTGTGTGTGTGTATGTGTGAGGGAATGTGTATGTGTGTGTGTGTGTGTGCGTACGTGTGTGTGTGTGTGTGTGTGTCTCTCTGTCTGTGTCTGTGTCTGTGTCTATGTCAGTGCGTGCGTATGTGATCTTTTTGCAGTTTTTCAGTTGTTCACTTTCCCAAATAGCACTCAGTGCAGCAATACGAAACTGTTGGAATTCTCACTCTGCCACTAGGAAGGAAAGAGGGGACAGTTGTATTACTGTAGCACTTGTTTAAATGTGTTGTACTTTTAAAATACAGCAGACAAGAGACTCGTAGTCCCAGTCTGGTAACGTCCTTAAATTGAAAACGCATTAGGCTATTAAGGGAACGACGTGGTGGCTCGCCTGTCTGAGACACACAGCGAAAAGGCAAACAAATACACATACAAACCACACACACACAGATACACCCAGATACACATAAACACACACTGACACACATACACACACTGATACTCACAGATACACACAGATTAACACAGATATATACACACAGATACACACAAATACAAACCACACACACACAGGTACAACCAAATACACACATAATACACACATATACACACAAACACACACAGACACTCACAGATACACACAGATACACACAGACATATATACACAAAGATATACACAGATGCACGCAGATACACACCGACAGACACACACACACACACACACACACACACACACACACACACACACACACACACACACATAGATACACACATATATACACACACACACACACACACACACACACGCGCAAACACACACACACACACACACACACACACAACCACAAACACATACACACACGTACAATCACACACTTTTCACGAGGGAATACCATCCGTTCAGAAACCTGTTAAACAATTGCCCAATAATTCAAGGCCACAATAATATTAACTTTCCCTTGTCTTGCTTTTAACACTGCTCCCAGGAAGTGAATACTGGAAAGTTGCCGTTCTTACCCTGTCGTGTTAGTTGTGCAAACACCTTATTCACAACACAGTCTACGCTGAGCATTTTTAATTCATTGGAAGTTTAATAACGGAAAGGGGAGACGAGAGAGAGTATACAAGGAAGATAGTTAGTGTGTGTGTGTGTGTGTGTGTGTGTGTGTGTGTGTGTGTGTGTGTGTGTGTGTGTGTGTGTGTGTATGTGTGTGTGTGTGTGTGTGTGCGGACGAGCCTGCGTGCTTGTGCGTGTGTAAATGTGGGTGTCTGTATCCATGAGTGATTGCAAAGAATGTTATGGATCTTTTTAGTGGAATTTTAGTGATTGAGATGTTATTTATGTTTTAAACCGCCTGACACTGCGAGGCAATTTTCCTTGTTTTTATAAGGACATTAAAATCTTTGAGTCTTGAGTCTTGAGTCTTGAGTCTCATAGTAAGCCTTGAAATGCCTGACTCTTTCTGATCATTTAAAGAACTTTTAATATTTACGCATACACGCATCATATCCTTACATATGTATTACATTTATTTATCTATTATTTGTTTGCACGTGTAACCTTTTACCCTATTACATTGGGCGGTTTGCAGTTGGGTATGTACTTATTGCCTTGTCTGCTCTTTATTCGCACAACGTTACATTTCTACTTTGTACATGCATGCGTGTTTGTTTAATTGGTTCTTTGTTTGTTTCTTAATTTGTTTGTTTCTTAATTTGTTTGTTTCTTAATTTGCTTGTTTCTTAATTTGTTTGTTTCTTAATTTGTTTGTTTCTTAATTTGTTTGTTTCTTAATTTGTTTGTTTCTTAATTTGTTTGTTTCTTAATTTGCTTGTTTGTATTATTGTCTTCCTGTTCGTCCATCTTTTTGCTTTGCTTATATTATTTTGTGTAGCTGTATCACTGATGTATCATAATGTTTGTGTCTTTGATGTACATGTATTAAGGACAGGTTGTAAGAGTATAGGCTGTGCCTAAAACATCTATCCGTATGCATTAAAGATCAATCAGTCAATCAGTCAGTCAGTCTATCTCGGTGTCCTTCTCTCTCTCTCTCTCTCTCTCTCTCTCTCTCTCTCTCTCTCTCTCTCTCTCTCTCTCCTCATCTCTCTCTCTCTCTCTCTCTCCCCCCCCTCTCTCTCTCTCTCTCTCTCTCTCCTCTCTCTCTCTCTCTCTCCTCTCTCTCTCTCTCTCTCTCTCTCTCTCCTCCTCTCTCTCTCTCTCTCTCTCTCTCTCTCTCTCTCTCTCTCTCTCTCTCTCTCTCTCTCTCTCTCTCTCTCTCTCTCTCTCTCTTTCTTTCAATGTTTTTTTGAAGTTGTTTGACTCCCAAGTACAACCGATAGTACAGTATGGTGCTGAGATATGGGGACTAGATAAGGCTGGTCTGCAGTTGCACTGAAGAAGTTCTTAGGAGTTCGAATGCGAACACCTAATGATCTTGTATATATGGCGAGACAAACAGATATCCGATATATTTGAATTCTATTTTAAGATGCATTAGCTACTGGTTGAAATTGTTAAAGATGGAGGCGCACAGACTTCCTCGTAAATCCTATGAAATGTTGTATAAAATGGATGAAAGTGGTAAAACGAACTGGGCCTCAGGTGTCCGTTGTAAATTGTATGAGTACGGTTTTGGTTTTGTGTGGTGGAATCAGGGCGTTGTTAATGAAAAATATTTTTTGCGTGTTTTTAGGGAAAGGTTGGTCGATTGCAGATGGCAAGAGTGGGATTATCATATACAAAATAGTGATAGATTTGCTGTTTATCGGACATTTTGTACTGTACATGACATTAAACCCTATCTTTTGTCGAATATGGATAGGCATCTAAAGTTTATTATGACCAGGTTTCGATTCGGCATTTCAGAAATTGCAGTGCATGCTTACCGATATAGAAAACATAATGCCGATGATTTGATGTGTCCTCTTTGTAAACAAAACCAAGAAGATGAAGTCCATTTTGTTTTGTGTTGTCCATACTATAACAAATTAAGAGAAAATTTGATCCCATTTAAATATTATAAGAACCCAAGCATTTTCCGACTCAGCTTGCTTTTAGCATCACCTCAAGAAACTGTTGTCAGAAATGTATCCCTGTATTTGTATAAAGCCTTTAAATTAAGAGATGTTGTAACCTCCTAGTTAAATGCCGTGTAATGTATGTGTTGTGCGATTATTATGTTGTACCTTTTTTTGTGTGCACCTGTTGTGCTTAATTTATATGCAATGTGAACCGTTTGTTCACACCCCTTCATAAGGGGCTATGGCCTATTGAATAAACTATCTTCGTCTGCGTCTCTCTCTCTCTGTCTCTCTGTCTCTCTGTCTCTCGCTCTCTCTGTCTCTCTCTCTCTCTCTCTCTCTCTCTCTCTCTCTCTCTCTCTCTCTCTCTCTCTCTCTCTCTCTCTCTCTCTCTCTCCCTCTCTCTCTTCACCGTATAAGACTATTGTTCTCATAGGAACAGAAGCTAAAAGGGGACAATTGTTTGCATAAGGCTCGATCATGCTAGTGGCAAGATTAACAAATCATGCAGTCACTGAAGAGCGACTTTCGAGCAACTATTCCGTATTTTGAAGAAGAAAAAAAATAGTTGCAAGCGATGGAAATAACACATAAGTGGTTGAGGCCGAAACTAACAATAGTGGAGTTTGTGTATTTCCCCTACGAACAAAAAAAATGTTAAAATAGAAAGGGGCACATCGTGCTCTGAATCGATGCAAGAGCATTTTCGCTTTCAGGGAACTATCACAAGGCTTTTGCTCTGCCTAAAGGCAAAATGTGGTGTGTTTAAAATACCAGGATATTGGTTATATATGTTTCTCATCATCGACACACACACACACACACACACACACACACACACACACACACACACACACACACACACACACACACACACACACAGGGCCGGACCAAGTTCGTTTGAGGGGGGGGGGTCCAACTGAAGGCAGGGGTCCAGGGACCACCGAGGCCCCGGTGGGGTGCAGGGGCAACGCCCCGCTGGGGGGGCTGGGGGGCAAAGCCCTCCCATAAGCCGAGAACATTTTGCATTTGTGAGGTCATTTTTGGGTCTTTCCTTGCTACTGGGAATCAAAATTACATATTTTCAACAGTAACAAAATACTTCAGATATTCATTTATTATAGTGGTTCAGTGGAATAATCCCAAAGACATTTATGCCTAGTAAATAAGTCTGACTTTTTTTTCTTTTCTCCGAGAGGTACATCGGATGGCCAGGGGGGGGGGGGAGTCCGGAACCAAGGAACCCCCCTCCCCCCCCCCCCCCAAGATCCGGCCCTGACACACATACATACAAACACACACACATACACACACACACACAAACACACACACACACACACACACAAATACAAACACACAAACATACACACACACACACAAACACACACACACACACACACACACACACACTCACACACACAGCTAGGATAGAAACACATTCACGTATGTGCGTGAGACTAAGTACGTCGCGTGTGGGTACAGAAATCTACAACGTCAACAGCTGTTACTGAAAATCCAACACTTAAAACCTTCGCCAGAATAAAAACCTGGAAATATTATACTTCTACAAAAAGTCCTTTTAAGATTGTGGTTTTTATATTTAGTCAAGTTTTGACAAAATATTTTAACATCAAGGGGGAATCGAAACGAGGGTCGTGGTGTATGTGCGTGTGTGTGTGTGTGTGTGTGTCTGTCTGTGTGTGTGTGTGTGTGTAGAGCGATTCAGACTAAACTACTGGACCGATCTTTATGAAATTTGACATGAGAGTTTCTGGGTATGAAGTCCCCGAACGTTTTTTTCATTTTTTTGATAAATGTCTTTGATGACGTCATATCCGGCTTTTCGTGAAAGTTGAGGCGGCACTGTCACGCCCCCATTTTTCAACCAAATTGGTTGAAATTTTGGTCAAGTAATCTTCGACGAAGCCCGGACTTCGGTATTGCATTTCAGCGTGGTGGCTTAAAAATTAATTAATGACTTTGGTCATTAAAAATCTGAAAATTGTAAAAAAAAATAAAAATTTATAAAACGATCCAAATTTACGTTTATCTTATTCTCCATCATTTGCTGATTCCAAAAACATATAAATATGTTATATTCGGATTAAAAACAAGCTCTGAAAATTAAATATATAAAAATTATTATCAAAATTAAATTGTCCAAATCAATTTAGAAACACTTTCATCTTATTTCTTGTCGGTTCCTGATTCCAAAAACATATAGATATGATATATTTGGATTAAAAACACGCTCAGAAAGTTAAAACAAAGAGAGGTACAGAAAAGCGTGCTGTCCTTCTTAGGGCAACTACTACCCCGCTCTTCTTCTCAATTTCACTGCCTTTGCCATGAGCGGTGGACTGACGATGCTACGAGTATACGCTCTTGCTGAAAAATGGCATTGCGTTCAGTTTCATTCTGTGAGTTCGACAGCTACTTGACTAAATATTGTATTTTCGCCTTACGCGACTTGTTGGTTTTTGTTGTTTGTTAGTTCTTGTTTTTGGGGGGTTTTCTTTTTTGCACTTTCGCGAAATCCGCATGCATACGCCGCGAATCTCAACCGCCTATTGAAAGAAACAAACATAGCAGAGATTTCGTCGTGGATATTTCCTCCCTATTTTTAGTGCACAACATAACACAGGCAAAGCTCGCCCGGCCAATTGAAAAGTTCGTCGTTAAAACCGCTCGTTGAACAAAAACATCTTCGTCCTCGCTCTTTGATCTAGGCAAAGAGGTTTGTGCGTTTTATTATACATTACTTTAATTTTGGTTGTGTCCTTAACTGATTTGAGCACTTGAAGAGCTGTCGCCCTGTCAACTAGTGACTGTAGGTTACTTTAAAGAAGTACCCCTTTTCTACCGTGACACAGCAAGCTTTACCACTTAGCAGCGTTTTGAGAACCAACGGGAAAATCCGGTAGAGGTAAAGAAGCAGCTTGACCAGTTATTTTGCTTGAAGATAGAATACCAAAGGCGCCATTTTGGAAAGGTTTTTTGACGATTTAAACCTTGAAGGGACATCCGCTGTACTGTAATTTAGAAACACCTGCAATGATTTTCTGAAAACTGCTCCGAAACAATGCCAAATAATTAATTGAATTTTAATCAGCGAGCGGTTTACTTCGGCCAGCTCTCCTGTCGTCATGATTTTTATTTTGTTTTTATATATACTTATTCTTCATAGACCGTTGGATCGAGGAAGTCAAACCTACAATCTAGCTTACGCGTGCACATTCCGTGCCAGACAGTGCGCTTCGCATAACAGAAACAGACACAATGCCCGTTGGAGAAAATCACGCTCTACAATGACGACCAAACACAACATTCAGATTTAAAAAACAGAACGCTCAAACACTAATTCTAAGACCTTCTTCGTGTGTTTTGTCATCTATTCAACTCCCAAAACACACCTTGTAGCCCTCGGCTCAATTCCAAATTTGTATCTCTAGGAATAGCGCATGAAATATTCAAGGTCGAAAGGTAGGACGAAAAATATGACTCGCGCAATAAGGCGTCACAATGAGAATTACAGTCTGGGATTTCTACTCAAAACACAGCCGTTTTCATTTTGAGTAACTCAGCGCTCAATCGTTTATTTTAAGGCATTCTTGGTGTGAGGTCCCATAATTACAACACCCAACCTGAACGGTATTAGTTTGAGTTGAGACAGTTTTATTGTTCAGTTAGATAGTATCCCTTTAAAGGCTAATAGCCCTGTGCAGCTATTGCCTATTGACCAGCACCACAGAACTGCTATCTGAATACAGAAAGGTGTTGTTATCACCGGAATGATTGATGGAGGCGGGAGTGTCCATGGGACCGAGAGTTTTTAATTTTTATGTCATATCATTCAATGATAAAAGCTGGGCATGTTTACAATGTCAACGGTTTGCGTTTGTTGTTGTTGTTTTTTTGTTTTTTTTTTTTTTTTTGCTTAACGCCCAGCCGACCACGAAGGGCCATATCAGGGCGGTGCTGCTTTGACATATAACGTGCGCCACACACAAGACAGAAGTCGCAGCACAGGCTTCATGTCTCACCCAGTCACATTATTCTGACACCGGACCAACCAGTCCTAGCACTAACCCCAGACGGCAGGCGGAGCAGCCACTAGATTGCCAATTTTAAAGTCTTAGGTATGACCCGGCCGTGGTTCGAACCCACGACCGCCCGATCACGGGGCGGACGCCTTACCACTAGGCCAACCGTGCCGGTGTAGGATCCGGTCCGGTCCCCCCTCCGAAGTAGTCCCCCGGGGGACCAATTCGTGGAAAAAAACTGCTCTATAATGGTCCCCCCTTAGACATCCAGCCTCGTTTTTCTTAGGCATTCAAGCCATTTTCAATCTATATCTTCGTCCGGTATTATGTAGTGCACAGACAGCAATCTCTTTGTTTGACTATATTTTGCAGAAAATAAAATAGATCTGATTTATAATGCCGTTCAAAAGAAAAATCACATGAAATAAAATGAATAATAAATAAATACTGATAAGAAGAAATGAAACCAGTCTCTGATTCTTTCCTTTCTTTTCTCTGAAATTGCTGGTAACATTACTAACATTGTAACAAGAAAAACGAGGCTGGATGTCTAAGGGGGGACCATTATAGAGCAGTTTTTGCCACGAATTGGTCCCCCCGGGGACTACTTCGGAGGGGGGACCGGACCGGATCCTACACCGGTAAACAACGAAGTGACTGTGGTGAGATGAACAAAGTACAGATATCTTTTTTTTTTTTTTTTAAACTGTATTGACACAGAAAATAAATCCATAAACAAAGAGACCGCCAACGTTTCAACAACCTACCTTCCTTGTGTATTGACACATGTTTTTTTTATGGGCACGGTGTGCGTTTGACGGGTATAAGATTGTTTACAGGAAAATTGATGGGAAATGTTATTGTTTTCTTTTCATTTTAACTGACTTTTTCCGCAGCACATCATGTAGTTGATATCTTTTTAATCTAGCCGGGCGTGTCTTCCATTTGGTAAATTAATCCTTCCTTCCACTATTGTTTTACTTCTTTTTCCACCAATGACACAGGACTCCGGAGACCCTGGGATAGTTTACTTGCTGAAATGTGCGGCCCTTAAGGGCAGATTATACCTGCGGAGAGTCAGCAGCACAGACGACGCACTGCATAATTATTATTGATGCTGCGATAGGGATTATGACGAGTACTTGGCCTGTTTTCCTTTCACGCGGGCTGGGATAATCTGCAGAGCGTCGTCTGTGCCGCTGACTCTGCGCAGGTATACTCTGCCCCTTACCAAGCAGTCAGCAGCCATGAAAGCAACAAAGAGGAACTGATGGATGGTTGGTTACTTGAGTTTTACGTCCTCACAGGAACTAGAGCCTGGTAGGGGCATGAAGTGTTTATGTGCTAAAGCTGATGGATGTGTTACTAGACTGTATAAATACCTGGGTAGCCTGTTGGTGCAGTACCTTCGTCGTTTGATCCGATTTTCCATTTGGTTGAACAGCTTCTGTGCGACTCTTCATCGTGAGTACTTTTATCTGCAGACATAGAACTATGTCTGTGGCTCTTACCTTTGACGGTCTACTAGCGCCAAAACAACATAAGTAATTCACAGAAAAATTACAATTTTTACGAGACATTTACAATTACTAGTGAAAATGACTCATGTTTTTCCCCAGAGTAACGTTTTACTTTTAGTTTTGGCTCACGTAGGCCGTTTGGGAAGTGCGCCAAAACTGAACATTATTAATTTTTACTTGAAAATTGTAATTATTAAGTGATCATGCCTAATAAGTAAGTGTTAATGTGTAATTCTCAGGTGTTCGTGTTAACTAATGGTTTTGGCCGAGGACAAAACTAAAAATGACTAATTAACACTACCAGTTAACATTATCTCTGTTAAAGGCATACTAACGCGCTCCCGTGTTTACAAAGTGTAGTTTACCCATAATCGATGTCAAACGCACCATAAGACCATATAATGACGATATGTCACCTTGCGCGGACCATAATACATGCATTACAGCTTGTTCTAGCCTCTGAAAAAGTGAGGATGTCAACAAAGCCGCGGTGTTCTCTCCCTTGCTTCAACGTTACATGTGTTGCCAAATCTATAAATAGGACGATCCAGATCAAAATGAAAATTCAAATATCTCAACATTTAAGGGATCCAAGACCACAATATTTTGCAGGGAACTTAATTTAGTCTGTCTCCAGCTGTTGGTAAAGCAATTAGCGTGTATAGTCATCGAGTACATATGGCTTTAATGAGACAGAAGACAAGTTGGTTACTAATTTTCACGTGCTATTGGTAATCCAAGATGTTGGCACTAGTAAGCCGTCATTCTTACCCTTTGGCTGTCTTGCAGTGTGTGTGTGTGTGTGTGTGTCTGTGTGTGTCTGTGTGTGTGTACATGTGTGTGTGTGTGTCTGTGTGTGTGTGTGTGTGTGTGTATGTGTGTGTGTGTGTGTGTGAGTGTGTGTGTGTGTGTGTGTGTATGTGTGTGTGTGTGTGTGTGTATGTGTGTGTGTGTGTGTGTGAGTGTATGTGTGTGTGTATGCGTGCGCGCGCGGCATGCGTGCGTGCGAGTGTGTGCCTGGCTACCTGCATGCCTGTCCGTCTGTCTGTCTGTCTGTCTGTCTGTCTGTTTGCCTGTTCCAGATGCGTATGGGACTGTGCCTCGCTCTGTTGGTGTGCACCGTTCTTGTCATAGAATCCGATGCTTTGTGGGTAAGTTTCATGAAAAAGGTGTGCTGGTTAAAAATAGAAACATTCACGCGTGTCCTCTTGTTTCTCTCTCTGATTGTAAACATGTCTTTAGTTACCTGTCTCTCAGATTGTGTCTGTCTGGTAAGCCTGTCCTTAACTGGGCGAACTTGACTATACTTCTTCTTCTTCTTCAGCGTTCCAGAATTGTCTGGTTACGTGTGAGCTCGTTTGCCCATTTGGGTTCCCCACACTATACTCTGAGAGCATAGCCAGCTTCATTACTCTGCTTTCGTTGAGTAGGCATGCTGGGTATTTTTGTGTTTTCATAGTAACCCACCGAACTCTGACATGGATTACAGGATCTTTTCCGTGCGCACTTGGTCTTGAGCTTGCGTGTACACACGAAGGGGGTTAAGTCACTAGCAGGTCTGCACATAAGTTGACCTGGGAGATCGAAAAAATCTCCACTCTTAACCCCCCAGGCGACAGCGACCGGGATTCGAACTCACGACGACGTCTTACC
>NC_090257.1:6835441-6842941 GCF_037325665.1 Littorina saxatilis | reverse complement strand
AATGAGTTACCCTGCCCATTTTAGCCGTGTGATGATTTCATTTTCTGTTTATTGTTTGTTTGTTGTTGTTTGTGGTGGTGTGTGTTTTTGTTGGTGTGCTCCTTTTCTTAAAAATTGATGGCCCCTCTTCCTCCCCTCCAGGGCCGGACGAGAGGGGGGGGGGGCTTTGGGGGCTTTAGCCCCCCCCCCCCCCCAGTCCAAAAAAGAGAATAATATGTTAAATTTCTGGTGGTGCTATTTCATTATTTAAATGACTTTTTTGTGCAAGAATAGGATAATTTTTCATGTATAAATGTTAAAATTTCTTCAGCTTCGCCCCTCGACCCCACCGGGGGCCTTCTGCGGCCCCCTGACCCCCGCTTCAACATTTTAGCCCCCCCCCTAAAAACGTACTGGTCCGGCCCTGCCCTCTATTCATTAAAGAGATTAAATGTGTACCTTGCACTTTGGGAAAGTGAGGTTGTGAACTTTCAAGCAGCCATAACAATACAAGCTGTCCAGAAGATATCATCGACAAGATGTCACCACATGCATTTTTTTTCAATTACGTTCCTGATGGAAAAAAAAATTCCGCGACAAAAAAATGTAAAGACAGCAACCTTACACTTACTTCCGATTAAAACATTCATTTGACACGCATGGATGACTATCGGTGTTAAAGCGACTGGAGGCATCCGGGCTATGACAACAATTATTAAAATTAAAAACACGCCAACAATATTTCCTGCAACAAAGAAAGTAATAATCTCGTTCTCTTCCTGTCAGAAATATACAATGCCTGGAAAATGTCGTTCCTACATCGGGTGACTGACCTTTTGTGTTGGATGACGGGTATACAGGCAGTAGGTATATCACTTTAATTACACCCCCGGTATAGGGGTGTGTATAGGTTTCACTCGATGTGTTTGTGTGTTTGTGGCGGTGTTTGTGTTCGCAAGTAGATCTCAAGAATGAACGGACCGATCAACACCAAACTTGGTGAACAGGTTCTATACATTCCTGAGACGGTCCTTACAAAAATTGGGACCAGTCAAACACACGGTTAGGGAGTTATTGGTGGATTAAAATTATACAACGACTTATAGACGGACACCCCCGTTGGTCAAAGGGAAATAACCATTCTCACTGCCACCAACTGAGAAGGTTATTTCCCTTGACGGGGGTGTTTTTCCTATCAGAGGAATTTCTTGTTTAAGTATTGCACTCAGGATTCACTGTACCGCGGAAGATGATGCTAAAACAAAATTACTATCTTCAGGGCTAAATAAGCGAGAGATATTTGTAGATCAGGTGTATTCTTTAGCAGCAAAACAGTTTCAGAAGGGATAATTGTCATGTCGACGAAGACATATGTACGCACGCATGCACGCACGCACGCACGCACACACGCACGCACGCACGCACGCACGAAAGAGTACACACTAATAGTTAAAAGTATAATAATCAAGCGTAAGGCCTGGCGCTCACCTATGTAACTTCAGCAGGACAGACGACGCACTGCAGATTATCCCAGCCCGCTACACGTTGCGTGAAAAGAAAACAGGCCAAGTACTCGTCATAATCCCTATCACAGCATCAAAGATATGCAGTGCGTCGTTTGTGCCGCTGAAACTGCAGCAGGCATAATCTGCCCTTAACGCATAGTTGGTTTTTTTGCTTAACCGCTTCTTTTTTGTAAAGCACACAAACGCAAAAAAAGCCATACAGGGGCGAAAAACTAGGCATGTCTACGAGTTAATGTACAAATAATATACCGGATTTGTAAACTTGTGCACAACGACGCCACATTCGCGTCTAAAACCAAGACAACAAAGGAACTCATTATGCATACCAGTACATTTTTAAAGTTGTTTTAAACACCGGGGTCCCACAAGGTTGTGTTCTCTCTCCTGTCCTTTTTTCCATTTACACAAACAACATGCTTTTAAATGATCCAGTTCTAGCCCTCATTAAATATGCAGACGACATGGCCCTCGTTGGGCGTCTGAAGGACGACGAAACTTTGTCAAAGTATTTTACCCAAGTTGATCTTCTGAATGAATGGTTCAAGTCCAGTTTCTTGCAGTTGAATGTAGGCAAAACAAAAGAAATGATTTTTGGAGGAAAGAGTGATAATTGTGGTCCCCAAAAAGTGAGAATAAGCGACAAGGAAGTTGAACTTGTGGAAACCTTCAAATATCTTGGGGTTTCAATCGACAATAAGCTGACTTTTAGTGATCATGTTCATGCTGTTTATAAGAAAGCTCAGCAGCGACTTTTTCTTCTCAGGAAGCTTAAATATTTTAATGTCAATCAAAGTGTTATGGAACTTGTGTATCGCAGTTTGATTGAAAGCATACTGACTTTTAACATTGTGACATGGTATGATATCATAAATGTTAAAAACAAAGCTAAACTCCACCGCATTGTTGCGACGGCTAGCAAGCTTGTTGGGCAACCCCAACGACAGCTGACCAGTCTCTACGAAGCTGCCATTAAGCGGAAAGCTCTCAAAATTGTCCGTGATCCGATCCATCCTCTCAACCCCTGTTTCGAAATTCTCCCTTCAGGTAAACGTTATAAGGTCCCTTTGGCACGCAAAAACCAGTTTAAAAAGTCATTCCTGCCTTCTGCAGTCACCATTTTAAATTCTTCTCGCATCACGTAGAGGCTGGTCGGCTGGGAAAAAAAACCCAAAAAAAACCCAAAAAAAACAATGTGTACATGTGAAGGTGTGTGGGAAATATTTGTAATGTGATTACTCTGCTGTGAAACCCAACTCCTGTGATTTGAGAGGGTAAATTCACATAGTGCAATATCATATTTGATTGTATCCCTTTTATGTTTTATGTTTTATGTGTGTCGTCCTATACAATTGTTGTTATAATCGTTTACCTGCAGGCAGGGTGTGCCGAAGAAAAATTTCCATTTTTATGTAATATTTTAATGGACAATAAAGTGCTGTTATTGTTATTGTTATTGTTGTTATGTGGCTACCAATGTATCGAGAAAACACAAATAAAAATTATCAGCCAAATGTTGACTGACAGATTCTTGTTAACGGTCACATACTCAAAGCCAAGAAGCTGTTGACGTAGACACGAGCGATCAACTAACACATCCACACACACACACACATGCGAGAGAACAAATAGGGGTTCCCAGGTCTGTGGATGGCTCGGCGTCAGATGCTTCAAAACTGTTGCGACTTGTAAGGCAGTGAATATAAGACTGTCTATGATGTTGCCACGAAGAAAATAAAACGTTTGAACATTCCAAGGGGAAGATTTAGTATGTTTGTCTGGCGATTGTAACATGCAATGCAGTACTAGTGCACACTGATTTAAACAAAGCAATGCAGCACGCGCGCGCACACACACACACACACACACACACACACACACACACACACACACAAAGAGCACGCGCGCGCACACACACACACACACACACACACACACACACACATACACACACACACACACACACACACACACATAAACGAGACCTATGGACACGGAGACAGACAAAGAATGAGGAAAAAGTGAATACGGGAGAAAACAGCTGACTGTGACCAACCATTCCAAGTTGATTAAAAACAAAGGAGAGGGAAACAGAAAGGCCGAGAGAAGGAAAGAAAGAATGAAACAGAAGGAAGGAAGGGGCTGTCACCTTATTCTCCTCGATACCACAATTATCATTAAATCATGACACTTCGTGAAAATGACATGCCAATGAGAGAGGATCGACTATCTAACGGGCGTAAGCTATAAAAGGGACAAGGTCTGATGGCTACAAGTAGGCTTATGCTGTGTGACGACGGGACAAGAGCATCATTTTTTCTGGTTCCAACAAAAAGTCCGCCAAAAAAGACAACAATGCAGGGTTTATCCCTCTGGGGCATTTTTCTGGGAACCATCCTTATCGGAGTGACGGGTATGTATTTGTTTTAATTAATTCATCATTTGTTATCCGTGTCTTATTTTTGTTTCTTAATCATGTTTCTTTGTTGAGTTTTTGTTTATTTATCATTTATTCATCTATGTGTGTATATATTGATTTGGTTCTTCATGAAATGATTAATTCATGTATGTATTAATTTATTTATTAACTGATTAACTATTTGTGTAATTAGCTATTATTTCATTTTATAGCATTCATTCATTTAGTCATTTCGTTATTTTTTGTTTTGTGTATTTATTTCATTATTAATAATTTACGTATTTATCAATTGAAATATTATGTTTATTTATCTATATATATATATATATACATTTATTTATCAATTTCATGTTTTTATTTATTCATTTGTTTAGTTGTTTGTTTCTTTGTTTCTATGTCTACTATTTGGATCGTTTGTTGATGCATTCAAATTAATGGGGTAATTCCATTATAAGCATTTCTGGTAAAAACAAAAAATCCTTTATTTTACAATCAACTTTCTCAAACAGGATATGGAATTCCAATACCGGTTACAATTTCTGAGAGATGCAAAGCATTGCAATGAATATTCATTTAATAAAACTTGTTCGTTTCAGATGGTGTTGACTACAGCATCGAGGTCAGAGTTCTTGTAGATCGACGGGCCCTCAACACGTAAATCAACTGAGTTTGTTGTTATTGATAGTTTAAACATGAATGGCTTGACTCTGTCTGTCTGTGTGTTGTCTGGCAATGTCTGTCTGTCTGTCTGTCTGTCGCTCTATCACTCACTCTCTCTCTCTTTCTCTCTGTCTATCTCTCTCTCTGCCTCTGTCTCCGTCTCTGTCTGTCTGTCTGTCTGTCTGTCTCTGTCTCTCTCTCTCTCTCTCTCTCTCTCTCTCTCTCTCGTTCTCTCTCTCTCTCAATCTCTTTCTTTATCTCTCTCTTTCTTTCTCTCTCTCTCAATCTCTCTCTTTCTCTTTTTCTCGCTCTCTCTATCTCTTTCTCTATCTCTCTCTATCTCTCTCTTTCTCTCTCTCTTTCTCTCTTTTAGACTCTCTCTCTCCCCCTCTCCCTATCTCTCTCTCTCATTCTTGCTCTCCTCTCCCTCTCTCTCTCTCTTTCTCTCTCTCTCTTTCTCTCTCTCTCTCTCTCTCTCTCACTCTCCCCCCACTCTCTCTCACTCTCTCTCTCTCTCCTCTATCTCTCTCTCTCTCTCTCTCTCTCTCTCTTGCTCTCCCCCACTCTCTCTCTCTCTCTCACTCTCTCTCTCTCTCTCTCTCCCTCTCTCTCTCTCTCTCTCTCTCTCTCTCTCTCTCTCTCCCTCCCCCCCTCTATCTCTATCTCTTTCTCTCTATCTACCAAAAATTAAAAGCCGTCTGTGCAGTAACAACTTTCTCATAAGTTATTATCTTAACTGACACCAGTAGCTTTTTAAGATTTTTTTGAATGCCCATTATGCACTGAAAGCAGAAAGGGTGTTGCTGCTTGGTATGTGACCAAGTGGAGGGATGATCTCATCGCAAGTAAACGCCAGTAAAGATCTGAGGTGCTGAGCCCAACTGTTATAACTTTTGTTTGTTGGTTTGTTTGTTTGTTGGTTTGTTTGTTTGTTGGTTTGTTTGTTTGTTTGCTTAACGCCCAGCCGACCACGAAGGGCCATATCAGGGCGGTGCTGCTTTGACATTTAACGTGCGCCACACACAAGACAGAAGTCGCAGCACAGGCTTCGTGTCTCACCCAGTCACATTATTCTGACACCGGACCAACCAGTCCTAGCACTAACCCCATAATGCCAGACGCCAGGCGGAGCAGCCACTAGATTGCCAATTTTAAAGTCTTAGGTATGACCCGGCCGGGGTTCGAACCCACGACCTCCCGATCACGGGGCGGACGCCTTACCACTAGGCCAACCGTGCCGGTCTACTGTTATAACGGGCCGGGAAGAAGTGTGCCTTTAAGGTGGGTCTAGGTGTCATTGTTTGTTCCTTTCTTTTCTGGGTATAGATGGAAGGCCAGAGTGGCGTCCAATGTACCGGACGCTCAGAAAGATGCTGTAACCAAAACCGCTATGGAGAAATACATCACGGCAGCATTCAGTGACGTAAGGACAATAATAATCGTCATTTCCAGTTGGAGGTTACATAATTTAGTTATGTTCTCCTGAGTGAGAAGGACTGATTTGGCTGAATTGTCCGTCTGTATGACTGTTTCAGTGTCTCTCTTTCTGTCCGCCTTTGCGTTTATCTGTCTGTCTGTCTGTCTGTCGATGTGCGCGAGCGTATGTCCGGCCACCCGTGTTTAACAGAAAGCGGGAGATAGAGAGGGGGGAGGCTGGTGGGTGGAAGGGGGGGGGGGGGGGAGGCGGGGGGGGGGAAGGAGGAGAGATAGCGGTGAAACATTGTCGAATCAAACGTTGCTCAAACAACTGTGAAACCTACACTAGGTTGTATTGTACATTTACTGTTTTACATTTCACAGAGTATCGCCTATGTTCCACACCACATCATGTCTTCCTCGAATAGGCAACTGGCGTATCCAATTCATAACAAGATTTACCATAAACACGTAAGCAAAGATACCTTACGCACAATTTTGAAATTCATTTTGATACCTTTGTTTTGGTCACGAACAGATGAACTCCATATTCAGTGGACTTTCGACGTCTGGTATCAACATAGACGCACGTATCATCGGTGACATCTGGTTTCTCACGGTAAGTTGTTTTGTCTTCATGACAAATCTTCCTATTTTTCATGGTAATTCGTTCTCTTTTTCAAGGTAAATTCTTTTTTTGTACAGTAAACAGTAGTTATTGTTGTTGTTATGTTTGCCACAGTAAGTTATTCTACCTTAAACCACAGTAAATCGTTCTGTTTTCATGCATAAACTGCGTTTTTCTTTGTTTGTTTCTGCCATTTTTTGTACGTGTTATTTTCTTTCTTTTGTGTTTTTGTTATTGTACAAAAGCTATGAGTCGATCTGAATTGTCATTAGCATCACGTTTGTCACACAGCTTATTGTTCTCTTTCATACTCATGTTTTCTCTCTCTCTCTCTCTCTCTCTCTCTCTCTCTCTCTCTCTCTCTCTCTCTCTCTCTCTCTCTCTCTTTCTTTCTCTCTCTCCCTCTCTCTCTCTCTCTCTCTCTCTCTCTCTCTCTCTCTCTCTCTCTCTCTCTCTCTCTCTCTCTCTCTCTCTCTCTCGTTAGGGCGAGGGTCAGATGTTAAAAAGCAAATCACTGCTTACTCTATTACCCTCGTTAAATAAATAATTGTCATTGTCATTGTCATTGTCTCTATCTTGATTTATGTTTTCCAATTCAATCATCATTAAAAAAAAATTAATAATAATTTACCGAAGCAACACTGTAGTAAACTTGCAAATGTCAACGGTTTTTCTTCGTCACCTTATCTCTACCCACCCTGTATCTCATGTGATGTGTCGGACAACACCTCCGCGCGGAGGGGTTTTGCAGCCAGCGTAGTGAAGATAAAGAGGGAAAATTTTCTCGGGTCGCGCGGCAGCAAGCAGGATGTCTCAAGACTGTACCCCCTAATCTCGGTGTCTATATTGTTAGGTGTACGTCAACGGTTGACAGC
>NC_090257.1:6822941-6832941 GCF_037325665.1 Littorina saxatilis | reverse complement strand
CTTTGATAACACAAGCCCCAAGATTTTAGACATGCTGCAATGCCTTGCATCCAAGAAAGTTTGCATTCTCGGCCGGCCAAGTGCAGCCCGCTTAAAAATTACTTCCCTTGGACGCGTGGCGTACAGTTAGGAATCGACCGAGTGGAACGCTCTCCGTCTTCACGCCTTGTAGTGGGCGCGATCGGGGTGTCTAATCTTGCCCTCAAGTACACTTCACGGGTGGGTGAAGAGAAACTAAGGACAAACTCTCTTAAACATGTTCCATTAGATATGAACATTGTAACTATTTTGCCAAATAACAAAAAGCGATGTTGTCGTCTACCTTTCGCAGAAAACGTTCTTTACTTCACAGACACAGCATTTACAGAATAGATGACCGACTCCCTTGCCAAAAATTAACGTATGCAGACCTGTTTACCCTTACTATTTTGGAGTAATTTATTAGTATTTTTAAGGATTTGGGGGGAATTATACTCCATTTGAGTCCAGACTACGATTTTCAAATGTGCTTCAAATTAGGTTTGTGTTGCTAATGTTGATGTCTGTATAACCACTTGGTTACTATTTTGGTCATCATGCAGATTACTAATTTTTAACTTGACCATTAACTCTTGTCAAGTTTTGTGGGTAAACAGGTCGGCGTATCTTGCCAAATGAGAAAAGCGACTTTGACATAGTCATACCACTGACAACGTGCTATACTTTACAGGCATAGCCAACACGGGAGACATGTGTGACAGCATAGGCTCCCTTTCCGCCGCTGAGGCAATTCCTGGCGGTTCCATCACAGCCACGATTACACACGAACTGGGACACAGGTACAGTCTTCGTGCTACATTTTCGTGCCACCTCTGCTCTTCGTCACGCTCATGAGAAAAATACCTATCTCAGTGTTAGGCATTTCTGTAGTGAAACTACAGGGGAAGCTACTGGAATAGTCCTCTTGCCAGCCTTATTGATCCCTATTGTGAACCCGGAAATGTTGAGTACACCAAGAGGTTTTTGCAGAAATGTACTGTATGGGTCCCCAGGAGTCAGAAACTGCCGGATGCTAACTTGCATATGTTGAGCAATTTGCATAATTAGCCTAATTAGCATAAATTAGCATAATTCTTGAAAAGTCATTATCTCAGCAGCCCCTTGGCCGATTTGGACAATCTTGGAGTGGTTTTGTGGTTAATTGATGATTCAAAATCCATTTTTGATATATCCCAATTTGCATAATTAGCCTAATTAGCATAAATTAGCATAATTCTTGAAAAGTCAATATCTCAGCAGCCCCTTGGCTGATTTGGACAATCTTGGAGTGGTTTTGTGGTTAATTGATGATTCAGAATCCATTTTTGATATTTCCAAATTCAAGATGGCAACCATTTCCGGTTTAAACCGGAAGTGGCTGTATTTCAGCTCCAAGTGGGCAATAATTGAAATAACGTTAACTCATTTATGAACTGCAGAATGATTATCAATTAATATATGAAAGTAGTATCCACATTCCTGATACTGCCAAAGATGACCTCCTCGTCGGGAGCCATGTGTGCCGCCACTCAGATGGTGCAGCTGCTGTGAGTGCAGATATGTTCGGGGAGCAGACATGCATCGAGCAAGGGAAGGGAGCAGGTGGCATGAAAGGCATTTCTACCAACCCTGAGCAGGTCGCCGTATGGATCCAATCCTTTGGCATCTGCTCACTTCTCTCCAAGTCAATGGATGAGATGTACAATGATGCAGAAGGACTAGATGAGACACAGAAACACAAAACACACAAAGAAGAGGGCAAACGACGGCGAGAGTTGGACGCTGATGACCGAGCCAATATTCTGAGAGTGTTGAACGAAAACTCCAACCCACTCACCACAGAGATGACCACCCTCAACCATATCATAAACGGCCAGATAGCAGATGAAAAGGTGAATGTGCAAGATGCACTGGAGATTGGCAGAGACATGAGCACGAAGTTCTCTTCATCAGTACCTAAGTGATTTCATGCACCCATTTCAAAGAAGGTGGTGACAATGAAGTTCATGCCGAAAGGCGTGAAGGTCAATGGAAAGACCGTACGTGACCTGCAGGCTGTATTCGCTCGCCTGCTCGTGGTGGGGAGCAAAAGACATATCGAGCTATCCACTCTCTTCAACTATAAGCTTGGTCCAGTCCCTACTTCCATCATTGATGAGTATGGTTTCCTCAGAAAAGGCAACAAGTCTGTGTTTGTTCAGCGCCTTGGAATCCTTGACCCCAATCCTCCAGCACCAGATGTCATACTTGTTGATGCCTCGCAGCTCATCTACCACGTGCTGACCTCGCAGCCAGTATGGGACGCCGGCTTCATCAGCACATCACTGAAACTTACGTCATCTTTGACCAGTACAATCAAATATCTGCCAAAGACCACGAGAGACAGAGGAGAGCTGCAGAGACCTCTACAAAGTATCATCTCTCACTGACAACTCCTCTACCTAGCCGAGACAAAGTCATGAAGAACAAAGCAAACAAGAAAATGCTGGGAGAGCTCCTGTGCACTCACAGCATTGGAGATCACATTGAGATGGTCAGCAGAGCAGACAGTATCGTCACTCATGATGAAGCTGACGTCTCTCTCATCTCGTACATGTTAGATGCAGCCAGACGAGGTGCTGCAACCATCCGTATTCTCTGTGATGACACTGATGTGTTTGTGCTCTTAGTCTTCTGGTGCTGGAAGGCTGGCATTACTTGCCGCCTGCAGATGGAGAAATGGAATGGAACTGTTCTGGATATCAATTCAACAGTACATAAGCTGGGTGACCAGTGTCGTTCCATCCTGGCCGTACACGCTCTCTCAGGTTGTGACACTACCTCTTACCCTGTAGGGAAAGGTAAGGTATCTGCGCTCAAGGCCATGAGTGTGGTACCTGGTGACCTGCTTCACTTCATCGGAGAGGAGGGAGCCACTGACTTGCAGATACAAGAGGCAGTGAGGGCTTTCTTCCTGGCTCTCTACAATCAGAAGAAGTCGGCATCTGTGAACGTCGCCAGATATGACATCTACAGAAAACGCAAAACGCCCCCAGCGCCGAAGACACTGCCTCCTACAGAGCGCAATGCTCACCTCCATGGACAACGAGCACATCTACAGGTTCTACTTTGGAAAGCAGCAGACTGTCCTCACCCACCAGCAGTAGAGATCACCAATTTCGGATGGAACATTCTGAACAGAGATGCAAAGGAAGGCGAGGAAGTTGTGATGCCAGTCCTGGACACAAGCCCTGTTGCTCCTCCTGCCCTGATGGATGTTATCAGCTGTGACGTGGCTGCAAAGCTGAAACGCCGTGTACAACAGTGAAATGCAGCTGTGCAGCCGAAGGCCTGACCTGTACCAGCTATTGCGTCTGCGGAGGATGTGAAGGTACATGTTGTAACCCGCTCACACCACAAGCACAGCAAGAAATGGACGAAGACATCGATGCAGAGTTTGCTGAAGGAGAAGGAGATACAACAGATGAGGATGAGGATGCCGCTGACGATGTTGATGATGTGATTTAGCCAACAAGAAATGGACAAAGACATCGATGCAGAGTTTGGTGAAGGAGAAGAAGGAGATACAACAGATGAGGATGCAGCTGACTATGTTGATGATGTGATTTAGCCAGTCATGTTAATCTCGCTTGGAATGGTTCATGCACTCCTTTCTTCCAATACCAAATCATACCATGAATTAATTTGGAGTCTAGTAGTCTATGTTTTAAGAGATATAGTATATTCTGTATATCGTTTGAACAATGTTTCAAAACAATATGCAGTTAACCAAGTTCATTTTTTTCCAATAAAGGCCTACTAGGAGGTGGAATATGGCCATTTCCGGTTTAAACCGGAAGTGGCGGCCATCTTGAATTTGGAAGTATCATAAATTGATTCAGAGTCATCAATAATCCCAACACCGACTCAAAAATCGTCGAAATCGGCCAAGGGGCTGCTGAGATATTGACTTTTCAAGAATTATGCTAATTTATGCTAATTAGGCTAATTATATGCAAAATGCTCAAGACATGCAAGTTAGCATCCGGCAGTTTCTGACTGCTGGGGACCCATACAGTACATTTCTGCAAAAACCTTTTGGTGTACTCAACACTTCCGGGTTCACATGATTGGCAAGAAGACTAGAAGGGTATCTATCATGTGTTAGAGAGTACAAACTCTCAGACCATCGGAAACCATTGCCACGGTAACGTAAGCAAAACTGCCGATCTCGTTTTTTGAGTTAGGCTCTTTTCCTGTATGATACAGGAAGACTTGTTTTGTAAATGTAAAAGTATGCAAAAGCTCTTTGTGGGTTGTTACGCAGTTTTGCTGTTTGAAAATGTTGCTGTCAGCTCTTTATCTCACGTTTATCCAGCTGTCACCGCTCGAGATAGGCAGTTTGCAACTTATAACTGAAATGAGAGAGGCAGATTGTTCAGAAACCATCAACAAATGACATAGGCAATTATCTTAAGAACGTGACGTCTTAAAGGTAATTGTCTACATTTTTATACAGAAATCGGCATTTGACCATTCTGAGTACCATAGACCTATATCTAATCTAGGTCCCTGTGAGTACTGAGTCTATTCCCTACAAATATCAAAAATACACCCCCATTCGATCAGAAAGGACGAAGCCAGGGTAGCCGATTGAAAATTCATTATACTAATTCAACGTCGTAAGATATCCTTTTTTGGCAAATGCCGAGGGCAAAACTCCTCTCGAATACCATGCATTTCGTGCGTTAAAAAAATCGTGGACAGCGCTCCAATACCCAGTGTCAAACTGTTGCTGTGATTGTGTGGGTGTGGCTGTCAGCATAGTGACTTGAATTTGATTGGTCGATATTTATAGTCAAAGCACATGCTCTCTGCACATGAATATCAAAACATTGGAAGTGTTACTAACGCTTCTCAAAAATAAAAAATAAAAATGTTTCTATAAATGTTTTCTCCATGGTTCATTCATCATCTGACATAACTTTTTTAGCGAAATCTAACCATAAGATTTTGGAAAATAAAGCAAAAATATTTGCTGTTTGTTGTTGAACTGTTTGCGGCCATAGTGTTTACACTACTCTCCTGTTTTACAATAATCATCTGAAGAGACGATCAAAAAGATGACCAACAAACCAACCTGTTTTATAATATTCTGATTTGTTAGACACGTTAATCTTTGCTTGCATCGTAATATAATGTTGAATTAAGACTGTATAATATATATATATATATAAAACATCAGAAATTGTGAAAGAAACAATTGAAAGTCAGCACATATATATAGATGCTTGTATAGTCCCTCATTAGGGCAATGGCTGGTTGTAAAAAAAATCTCCCTATTTGATTATATCATTGCCCTCGTTATCAAAGCAAATCTCGTCTCGTCTCGTCTCGTGTGTTCTCGTATCGTCTTGTATCGTCTCGTTTCATTTCGTTTCGTCTCGTCTCGTCTCGTATCTTCTCGTATCGTTTTTTCTCGTCTTGTCACTTTTGCGTCTTGTCTCGTCTTGCGTCTTCTCGTCTCGTCTCGTATCGTATCGTATCGTATCGTCTCGTCTTGTTTCTTCTCGTCTTGTCTCGTCTCGTTTTGTCGCTTCTCGTCTCTTCGCGTTTCGCCTCGTCTCATCTCATCTCATCTCATCTCATCTTATCTTATCTTATTCAGTCTGAGCGCAGAACACGACGGAGACACGAACGCCTGCACTGACGGATTCATCATGCAGGCCTCGGAGGATGCTTCAATGGCCACCAAGGACAACTTCAAGTTCTCAACTTGCTCCGTCAGCTACTTTAAAACCTTCCTCGCCGCGTGAGTATTCCTCCTAATTTCGTAACTTTATTGTCACCACTGCTTCGAAATTCGGGTCGCTTCGGAAAAAGTCGTGCTACCCAAGTGCGAGTTTATCTAGGTGTAAATATCCAAAAACAAATGTACTGCCAACGTTCCAAAATTCATAACCAAAAAACAAGTAAGTGTTATCTAGGTGTAGTCAGCCACCTGCACTTCTGTCAGAAAGGTTAAGGTCTTTTACGTTTCCTTCGTCGCAGCCTGTCTCGGCGAAAACAGGAATTTGCATGTTGGAACCAATGTTTGACGTGGTACCGAAAGCTATGCATAAATATTATGCGACTTTGTACGCAAACCGATCAAAATTGGATTTATCAGCCGCTGAACCAGATCAGGACCAAATGTACAGGCCCACTCCGTCTCGCGATCACTCGCACCGATGTCTCAGATAAGGCGACGTTTTAACGTGGGATAAGACCATCCCTCCACTTGGTCACCTACCAAAATTCATCACCCTGACTGCTTGCTGTAGTGTGCCTTTTACGAAATTAATTCTTGAAACAAACATAGCACTGTGCACATGCACAGAGGGCACCCAGGCTGTTCAGTTTTGGTATGTGACCGACGGGCGCAGTGGCGTGGTTGTAAGACGTCGGCCTCCTAATCGGGAGGTCGTGCGTTCGAATCCACGTCGCTGCCGCCTGGTGGGTTAAGAGTGGAGATTTTTCCGATCTCCCAGGTCAACGTATGTGCAGACCTGCTAGTGGCTTAACCCCCTTCGTGTGTACACGCAAACACAAGACCAAGTGCGCACGGAAAAGATCCTGTAATCCATGTCAGAGTTCGGTGGGTTATAGAAACACGAAAATACCCAGCATGCCTCCTACGAAATCGGCGTATGCTGCCTGAATGACGGGGTAAAAACGGTAATACACGTAACAATCCACTCGTGCTAAACACAGGAGTGAACGTGGGAGTCTAAGCCCATGAACGAAGAAGAAGAAGAAGAAGAAGAAGAAGAAGGTATGTGACCAAGTGGAGGGATGGTCTAATCCCATGTAAAAGCCTGACTAGACCTAGCTGAGACGGTGAGGCGAACTTGTTTGGAGGGATGGGCCTTTAAGAATAGACTTAAGTTGTATTACGTGCGACAGCCTTTCTACTTGTGATTATTTGTTTCAGTAAAGGACAATGCTTAACGCAGACGACAGCTGTGAAACCAACATCTCCACCCCTCGGCACTATTTACACCCCTGATCAGATGTGTCAGTTTGTGGAGGGGGCCCAGTCCCACGTCTGTAGGGTGTGTGGTTCAAATCTTTTGCTTTAATTTCCACATCATATCCAAACACGGTTTTCTTTTCGGTTTTTTGTTTTGATTTGTTTTTTCAATGAAACAAAAAAATGTGAGGACGTATTATCCGACTGTTAAAAAATTGAGGAGGCACTGTATCTTTTTTTTATCAAATTAATTGAAATGTTGCTCAAGTATTTTTTGACTTCATCCGCACCAATTTATTGAATTTCAGCTTCGAAGCTTAAAAACGATTTATAAATGTGTTAATTTAGGTTCTGCCTCAAAGTATAATAGCAATCACAGAGGGGAAAAAATGCATTGTATTGTGTTCTCTAGGCTGCGCCCGTCTAAATGTATGCATAATATCGAGGTGTGTCTTTGTCTTAGGGATTCTATGGGCCCGGAGATACGCCTTACAGCTCTATCTGCCTGGCAGTGATGTGCCAGGAACCCGGCAAAGACACCTGTACCTACATTGTAGGGGCCGACGGGTTTGTCTGTGGACAAGGCAAGGTGAGAAGTGTCACACTTGATTGATGAAACTGTGACGCAGTAGTCCCCCTTGTCACAGGCAGTTGCTCTGCATTGATGGAGTTGCCTCCCTGCGATGATAAATGGTTTGTTTTAACGCCCTCACGGTTAAACCATTAGGGGCATGTTCCTGGGAACATTGCCTCACTGCCAAAGCGTGATCGAGCTTTTTTTAATTTTATTTGTTTATAGTAGCTCGACGTTTTTGGTACGTCGGGAGACAGCACGCCCGTGAAATGTGGAGTGGCTGTTTGTTTGTTTGTTTGTTTGCTTAACGCCCAGCCGACCACGAAGGGCCATATCAGGGCGGTGCTGCTTTGACATATAACGTGCGCCACACACAAGACAGAAGTCGCAGCACAGGCTTCATTAATTGTCTCACCCAGTCACATTATTCTGACACCGGACCAACCAGTCCTAGCACTAACCCCATAATGCCAGACGCCAGGCGGAGCAGAGTGGCTGTTTGTGATTGGCCGGTGTGGATGCTGTTGTCATCTAGTATGCTGTTGGGAATCTTGGCCTACCTGTTGCAGTTTTTACAGGGCAATGAACTTAGCTCTAAAAATGATCAACCCTGTTTGACTGGCTTTGCCTCCAAAGGTGATTGTTGTGCTTCGCGCACTCAGTTACGCTACTCTGCTTTCCATCATATAGGTTGTTGACGAAGTTATCTTGTTTCCCCTTTCACAACGTCTTGGCGAAGATAGCGTGTCTTCGTTTGTCAGAGCATGTTGACTAAGATATACTTCTTCTTCTTCTTCTTCTTCTTCTTGTCGTTCGCTGTTAGATCGTCAGTCCGGACTGCAGGGCGAAACGTGCTGTTCTAACTAAGATATACTGACATCGTTTTCCAAGCAAATTGATGAAGATACTATGTTTCCCTTCTCAGAGCATGCTGAAAAACGATAGCCTGTCTTCTCCATTGTGAACATAACGATGTATGTTTTCAGTTGAAAACGCAGAACAAACAAGGGGGCATCTATGCAAAGTTCAGTGTTAAAACAAAACACAGACCACTCCCAGATTTGTGTCTCAAAAGCCTATGTCGTAAACAAACAACAGAAGTACAAAAAATGAATGCGAATGTATTGCGAATTGTTGGATAGTTTGCACAACTACGAGAGAAAATAAGAGAGAGATAGGGCCGTTTGGCAATGGAAGAGGGCAAATATGTGACCCTCCACCACGGAATGAGTCGCATGTCACCTTTGCATGATGTTCATATTTTTACATTTTATGCTTTATCCAGTGGTGAAAACCGTTTTAGAAAAGAGCACAAACTTTTTGAGTTATAAGCCTGTGACTAAGGTGACCCTCACACAGATACCCCCCCGGACTTATAATGACATGCGACTCATTTCGTGGTGGAGGGTCACATATAGGTATCTTTGCCATACTATATACAATTGCGTGTACTAAAACGGAAGAGAAATGAGGGTTGATTATGCTTTTGCTGAAAGCAATTGGGACGAGAAACAGATATATGGACAAACAGACAGACAGACAGACACACAGATAGACAGACAGACAGACTGACAGACACACAGATAGACAGCTTATCGAACACCACGGCAATGTTTTTCTGTTGTTTGTTTTGTGACCAGACATAATTGATATGTTAATGTCACCACGTACTAGGGGTTAAACAAAACTGTATTCTATTTTGATATGGTGGCATATGGACGACAATATTTGCCATTTAGGATCCGCACTTAAGCATTATGCTTATATCAGCGAATCCTAGGTTTAACAAGAAAGTAATAAACACGATGGCGGCCATATTCAACAAAGTTCTTTGAAAATATAATCACAAACAGGTCAACACGTACCACCGGGTGTTCGCTTCATCATGTGGAATTCAGTGTCCGCCAAAGTGATTCGCGTTTCACCGCAACACAGCAATGTGCTAACTTATCCTCTCAATGTTTCAGAGATGTTCGCTTGGAAACTGCGTAGCAGACGCTAGCCTACCAACAGGGACTGCCACGGGTATGATGCAAATTGTTTTTTAGTGTCAGAGTCAAAAAACAAGAAAGGTAGGTTGTTGGAACGTTTGTTTTTGACAAAACAATTAATACATTCACAAACATATCGACCCAACGGTCTTTTAATTTGTTTTTTGTTTTTAATTTGTTTTGTTTTTATTTGTTTTTTTATGTCGTTTATATACTCGTCCGTGTTTGTGTATAACAAAAATACTAAGTTTAAAGGCATATTCCT
Source organism: Littorina saxatilis (assembly GCF_037325665.1). Lineage (NCBI taxonomy): Eukaryota > Metazoa > Mollusca > Gastropoda > Littorinimorpha > Littorinidae > Littorina > Littorina saxatilis. The sequence continues at coordinate 6,823,102 of NC_090257.1, read as the reverse complement.
TACCATGAAAACAGTTTTGCTCACTTTTTTTTTCTGCCCACACATTTGCATGGGATAAGGCATATTCCGTGTGGGGTTCTGATTTGGCCTATTATGGTCCGCTGGACCCGAAAAACAACAGCAAATAAATAAATAAATAAATATTCCGTGTCAACGCACAT
>NC_090257.1:6805441-6817941 GCF_037325665.1 Littorina saxatilis | reverse complement strand
TATGTGTTTGCATTTTCCTTGAAATAACAAAATAATACATTTAAAAATACATCAGTAACTGTTTTATTATCAACACCGTCTTCATACAGCTTCCAGCCTTTCATGAACTCCTGAAAAATGAAAGTAAACATTTTCTAGTGACCAGTTCATTACAGTATTTATACATTATTTGTTTTACTTACACCAATATAAAATTTTGGTTGTAATTTTTTCCAGCATAACACACATGATCTTCCTTCTTTTGTGCAATTTACAAAAAAATATGACATACTAATGACTAATGACTTTTCCAATCAAACGTGCATTTTTTCAAACATTACAAGATCTTTGGATTCGAGCATAAAAATCAAACATGTTCTTATCAAACTCAGTATATTACCTACCCTGTTAATGTTAATGTGGTTTTTTTTAATCTGTACAGAGCCTTTACAGAATAATTCTTTAAATGAGACAACCATACCATTAAGACCCTTTAATTAAAGGAACAATAAGTTTGGTGGCATGACTGAAAGATAACACTCAATGGATTGATTGGTGCAGGTACAATATTGAAAACAAACACAAAAATTAAATATTTATGCAGAAGTTTGTCTGTTTTTTGGGGTTTGTTTTTTTTGCAAGCACGAACAAATATATATACAGCATGACTTCCCTTCTTTGTCTCTGTTAATCTGGGGAGAAAATATCCAGCGATATTTCTCCGTAGGCCTAAAGTTCGGCCATGACCTAGGCAAAATAACTTGCGCAGCCGCAGAAACAAGAAAATGGAAATCTTTTATGAAATGATTGGGAGCCACGCAAATTTGACCTCTTGATTCCGACCATGAACCCGCTGTTGATAATCTGGAAGGTCGTACCAGAAATGCAGATCTATCTCTGGCCGATTCATAGATTCAACATACAAACTGCGCGCGACCTCATCTGTGATCAGATGACCAAGCAATACGTGAAATCTTTTATTCTAAAGCCTTATGGCTCGTTTCGACAAGCATTAAACGGATGAAATTAACCACATGCAGTTTATTCTTCAGAAAAATGCACACAAAAAATGGGTTGGGTTCGGTGATTTGTACATAAACGTCATCCTCACGATAGATTTGCTGATTTGTCTTATGAAGCTGTCATCAACACGAACACAATGATTGCAGAAGCAAACTCTGTACCTACACGACCGAGACACAAGACTGATTATTTCACAGCTGCAATGTGAATAGAGAACAAAGACGTTTTGGGTAAGCTTACTCACGTCAGGCCTTCACTGACAAGCTAGGAACAGACGGAAAATTCCGAACAAAAGTAAATGACGTCAAAGTCTCTTTCGCTTTGCGTGTAACTTTGTCATGACGTCTTTTTGTGACGACAGTATACGCGACAATTTGTTCGCTTCCGGTGTCATTTTAGACTGAAAAGCAACTCAAAACAAGGAGCTAAGCCTGTGTCTTGAAACAGCTAAAACACTCTTTTGGATTGCTGTTTCAATGTTAACCAAAAAGTTAAAGAAAAAAAACAAGGTTCAGTTGCGAACTGACAGCGGATTGAGCATTTATTCCTGTTAATGAAGGTATGATTGAAGCTTTATTCTCTCCGTCAACCAACAAGACAAGATTTGTAGCAGACGAAAAACAAAGTGTGCGTTTTTCCTGTCTTGTGAAGGCGATTATGTCGTTATAAGTTATCTGTACGTTGTGAAGACATTTCAAAACAAAATTTAGCTTTGATGCGTCACGGGATATACGCTCATACGTTTTCATCCATGGAATTGGTTTTTTTCGTCTCGGCAGGGTGAATGAATTCATGATGTCTTTTCCGGAACTGGACAAAACTGGCCTTGCCAAGACTGAAACAAAAAATAGTTCTACAACTTTTAGGCTTGGGTTGATTGCCCATGGTGAATTTCCAATGATTTGTTTCCACATCCCATGACAAATTCTCTTTACTTTGGTCATGCCATATATACGTTACAGCTCCGTCCATCCATGGTATCGCCTGATATTTTGTCTCGACGGGGTGAAAGTATATAATGACGTCACTCTCGGCAGAGCCTCGAGTGACGTCATCATATTCATTGACCCAGTCTCGACAAAATATCAGGCGATACCATGGATGGACGGAGCTTAACTTATACATATATACGACGACTAGTGTCTGTCTGTCTGTCTGTCTGTCTGTCTGTCTGTCTGTCGGTTCGCGATGCACGGCCAAAGTTCTCGGTGGATCTTTTTTCAAATTTGGACACCGTATTCAGCTACACCCCGGACACAACCTCATTGATGAGATATTTCAACACGTGCTCTCAGCGCGCAGCGCTGTGCCCGCTGAACCGATTTTTTTTGTTGGGTTTTTTTTTTTTTTTTGGTCGGGATCCACTACCACTAACTCTTCCTTATCTTCTCCAGTGTTTTCAGCCGCGATTATCTCCCTTCCTCCGTGTGGCGTCAATCCATATTCCCGTTACTACGTTACTATTTTTAGAAGGTCACTGCACGTTACTATTTTTAGAAGGTCTCCAGTGTTTTGCGCGTTTATCTCCTTTCCTTCGTGCGTACACCCGGCAGGCGCAGTCTGGTATTCGGCTCTACTTCTTCCCGGCGAAGCCGGTACCCGGCGAAGCGGGTAATCATCTAGTTCATTATATTTCAACTGAGCATAAGATTGTGTGAACGTGTGTGACTGGTGTGTAAACACTTTCTCATTGAATGATAACATTATCCCCGAGTACGCAGTAGGAGGGTCCAGCAGACTTTAATTGTGTGTCTGTGTGTGTGTGTGTCTGTCTGTCTGTCTGTCTCGACTTAACAGCTTATTGCTGGGAAACTACTGGGCGCAGTTCTTTCAAAAGTTGATACACTAACTTGATAATAGGTCCGATTGATCGTATTAAAACTTCATAATGTTACCTGGGACCTAAATGCGAAATATTCCACAAAAACGACTCTTAACGGGGGGAGGTTTGGCGGTGGGAGTACAACTGCCGTGCAGCTAATGGAACAGCCAGCTAGCTGGTGCGAATCACGTCCGCCTATCGCCAAAGTGATCCGGAATCGATTCCCGGCATGGGCGGTCTATATTTTTTTTATTTTTTTTTTAAATTCTTGTTTACTATTGTTTATTATGAACGTTTTAATGTTTTATTTTACTCTAATAATTTTTTAATTGTGTAAAATAAATTTAAAAAAATAAATTAAAAAAAATTTATATTTTTTTTTAATCCAAGTGATTCGGGTTCGATTCCCGGCATGGGCGGTCTATTTTTTTAAATTTTTTTTTTTAATTCTTGTTTACTTGCGTGCGTGTACCACTGCGCGAGGAGTATAGGCATTTGAGTTCACTGGCGAATGTCAGATTTGTTGGCTTGGAGGAAAGCGTTTCCGACTATGGCCAAAGGGATCCGGGTTCGATTCCCGGCATGGGCGGTCTATTTTTTTAATTTTATTTTTTTATTTTTTTAATAAATTCTTGTTTACTATTGTTTATTATGAACGTTTTAATGTTTTATTTTACTGTAATAATTTTTTTAATTGTGTAAAATAATTTTTATTTTTTTATTTTTTTTTTTTTAATCCAAGTGATCCGGGTGGAAAGCGATTCGTCTATGGCCAAAATGATCCGGGTTCGATTCCCGGCATGGGCGGTCTATTTTTTTTTATATATAAATTCTTGTTTACTATTGTTTATTATGAACGTTTTCATGTTTTATTTTACTCTAATAATTTTTTTAATTGTGTAAAAAAATAAAAATAAAAATGTTATTTTTTTTGTGTTAAATCCACGTGCACAAGACAAAAACTTTCATACTGGGGGAGCGAGCCAGTCTGAAGAGTACTCGGGTCCAGCGCCAGCGTTTTTTATTAAATATGGGGAAATATACATTTTGGAGCCAAAAACCAACACATCAGTATCCTATTAAGAAAGAGAACAGCTTTCATCTACTGGAAATCCTGGAACTAATGGATGATCCGGGACATATTTTTGAGTTGGTGTTGTTGTGTTGTTGTATGATGTTGTTGTTGTTGTTGTTGTAGTTGTTGTTGTTGTTTTAATACTAATTTGGTAAAGGTTAATTGAGTTTTTCTATAAATGTAGGCTTTCAGGACGTTGCGATATCAGTCACAATGAGACAGATGATAATATCAAACCAAATGCATGTTTTGTACTTGGAGATCAATTACTCTACTGATTACAGTTAATAAACATCCTTCTGAATCACAGCACGAGCAAACTCTGTGATACCAGTACTTATTTACATTCACGCTGGTAGGGAATGTGTCATGGCAGGTGGAATAACACTTGCATAAGGCAGCAAAAAAAATAGTCTGTTTACGGTAACCCGACCGACCCTATTTTTTTCGCGCGACCCTAGACTTTTTTTTTTGGCATTTGGGGAAAAAAATGCAAAATAACGTAAAAATATGTTTTTGGGGGGGAAAAAAAATCTGACCTACCGACCCTATTTTTTTGGCCTATGTTACCGTAAACAGACCTCTTTTTTTTTTGCCTAAACATTAGTAAAATATGTACAAGCTGCTGCTTCTTCTTCTTCAGAGAAATACTGCTTTCATCTTAAAGGTCCTTCTCTTCATTTGCATACATAAATAGACATTTGACCATTAAAATGCTGAGTCTATTCCCTACAAATATCAAAAATACACCCCCCCCCCCCCCCTTCGATCAAGAAGGACGAAGCAAGGGTAGCCGTTTGAAAACTTTTTATCGAAATCTAACCATAAGATTATTGAAAAAAAGCAAAAATGTAGACGACCACCTTGAACAAGGACTCATCATTATTTCTGAGCATAGATATGCCCGTGATGGAAGTAACCGTCCAACTCAGCACAGTGATCTACTTGCTGCCTAACACCAATGAAGTAGGAAAAGCTCAGGTCATCATTGCGGTCTACGCTAGATTGTTTAAATCCGGAAGCCTGAAAAGGATGTGACCGCAGCACGAAAAAAACTGGTTGCCGAACTTTGCAGCCACACCCTTTCCCCTTGAGTGAGATACACAGTGGCATGACATGATCCCATATTGTAGTATGAACCATGCAAAGCAATAAAGGTTCTTGACAAGGAAGTGCCTTCTTTCTCAAGCCCCATGTTTGCATAATTGCTGGAAGAGTAGCCCCCGGTGGTTCCAATGAAGAAGTAGGTGCCGTTTTGAGGGGCCGTAAAGTACCCCGTACTCGCGTTGTAACCTCCCCCCTGATTGGTGGATACGATGGGCAGCTTTAAGACGTTGCCGTTTAACAGTTTCGTGTTGTATGTCAACCGTGCGTGAAAGTTCACCGGTTGACTGTAACAGTTCTCAGCGCCTTCATCTGAAAGGAATTATTGTGGGAATTAAACACTGGGAACTGGTGCGTTACCTGCATACTGGTCGCTGGTCGTCTACATGATCGTCTCAGGGGTGTTTGAAAAGCAAAGACAGAATCTATAGGGGAGACACACATATTAGCGAACACTTTACGTGACAAAAGAAGCATAGGACGGGTACAGACTCAAAGAAAAGCGCGTTAGACAACACATAAATGCATGTCTATTAGGTAAATAGCCAATACTCGTGAACAAGCAACTTTAAATATTGACAAACATTAACCAACACACACACACACAACACAGACTAAAGACGTACACAAAATTATATGGACAAACAAGCAACCGAGCGCGCACCACCCCCCCACCCCCCCACACACACACACACATATATATAGATACCGATACACACAAAATAGCTTCAGCCTATGCATGGTTTCCGATAACATTTTTCACGGATATGACCTTCAAAACGCTTGAAGGTGGAGATTAAGCCAATTAATACCTACGAAAGTCACAGTTTTTAATTGCTTCGTACGTCTTTGTTTCTTGACCAGTACTCTTGATTGTTGGTACCGTTGTGTTCCTAAGACTCTGCACTTTCCTTTGACATAAGGCTCACTGTGTATATAACTAGATCAAACACGTGATAACCGCTAATGAATAAAGTAATTGGTTTTGTTTCCGATTAAGGTACATACAGCGACTAATTGGAACCTGGCAGTGTGGAGGGTATCACCGCAACAGTTGGTCTTCCTCCTTATGTACCCGTCTACGTATGTTTGGTTTTAATTTTTTGCAAGAGGATGCAGATATTTAGGAAAATATGAAATGCAAATGGCCGCCATAATTAACATTTTGTCGATATCTACTTTCTCTAGCAGATAATCAAAACCGAACATACGTAGACGGGTACATAAGGATAAAGACCTACAGTTGCGGTGATACTATCCGCACTGCCAGGTTCCAATTAGTCGCTGTATGTACCTTAATTGGAAAAAAATACTTTATTCATTAACTGTTATTACGTGTTTGATCTAGTTATACACATTGAGCCTTATGTCAAAGGAAAGTGCAGAGTCTTAGGAACACAACGGTACCAAAAATCAAGAGTACTGGTCAAGAAACAAAGACGTACGAAGCAATTGAAAACTGTGACTTTCGTAGGTATTAATTGGCTTAATCTCCACCTTAAACGCACATCCTATGTATCCCGTGGGCCCAACCAAACCCACGTCCAACCATATCCACTGTCACCTGTACTTAAACAAATACAAGCATCCAAAACAATTTCTTCTTAAAGTAAGTAAGACTGGACTTTCATCTTGACAGAAACACTTACCAAACCGTGCTTCCAGGATGTCAGTCTTGCTGGAGACAGTGGCGAAGTAGTTTAGCAGGTGGTCGTCCTTGGCGTTCATCATCTCCAGGAGCTCTTGTTGCCTCGCCTCCAGCATGGAGAACCTGCTTTTGTCCTCGTCCACCTCCACACAGACCTCCTCCAGAAGCTCCGAGTCGCGCGGAAGGCATTTCGTGGCCGGTTCCCCCCTGGGCAGACTGCAAGTGTAGTTCCCCCCTGCCAGCGGGTTGGGGATCATGAGCTGGAAGTTGCCGTTGTCGAAGTTGGAGCTGCTCAGTTCTTCCCCTTTGGGAGTCTGTGGTGAAGAAATTAGTTACTGGTTAGTCAATGCCTACAGACGTAAACAAAACGGATGCTCTCTGAAAGAATACGTGTGTCTGATCATATTTTTGTATCTGCAAACACATCACTTTAAATGTAATCCTGACAACTCAACAAGTCGACAACACAAAAATGTCTACAACAAGTATCTTCATGTACTTGACCATGAAGCGTAGCGTGTATCAATCCTATCTGTATATAAGTAATTAATAGATTATTCTGCTATTCTTTTCTTTACTTTATTTGGTGTTTAACGTCGTTTTCAACCATTCAAGGTTTATTCTGCTATATTGTCTCCACTTCTTCCATGTAAGACAAATACACTGACCCTCCAGACGACATCAATGGGAGGATGACCACGGTCCGAGAAGTTGCCACAGGTCAGCTGGATATGCCACTGACCGTTGCTTTCGTCACGTACAGGCTCTTTGCTTTTGGACACCTCCAGATACCCACTCTGCGTCTTTGGAGTGTCTACACGTGCACACACAGAGAGAACAAATCAGCGCTGAAAGTCCACACAATGGGGCACTGGCCTTTGGCTTTCTTTCTTTTCTTTTCTTTCTTTTTTTTTTGCTTAACGCCCAGCCGACCACGAAGGGCCATATCAGGGCGGTGCTGCTTTGACATATAACGTGCGCCACACACAAGACAGAAGTCGCAGCACAGGCTTCATGTCTCACCCAGTCACATTATTCTGACACCGGACCAACCAGTCCCAGCACTAACCCCATAATGCCAGACGCCAGGCGGAGCAGCCACTAGATTGCCAATTTTAAAGTCTTAGGTATGACCCGGCCGGGGTTCGAACCCACGACCTCCCGATCACGGGGCGGACGCCTTACCACTAGGCCAACCGTGCCGGTGGCCTTTGGCTAGTTAACTTCTCATAATTTACTAGCCAGAGAGCAAATTGTACTCGCCAAACCAACCATTTGTTTCAGCAACTTGACTCGCATTTGGCGAGTAGATTAACATTTCTGCTCGCCATTTACATGTTTCTATTCGCCATGACGAGTAAAATACTCGCCACTTTCAGTCATGAATTTGTCGATGCTTGTTGTTATTTAATATATCAAATAACCAAACGGATAAACCTTTTCTCCTGGCACCAGAGAGAATAACAAGCATTGAAATGAACAAGCGACTTTCATCCTCAGTTACTGTCTACATATCTACAGATATGTAAGGATGACAGTTTGAGGATGAAAGTCGCTTGTTCATGTCAATGCTTCTTATTCTCTCAGGTGCCAGGAGAAAAGGTTCCGCTCTCGCTTACTCAATTACACATGTCGTATGCATAAAGAGCGATTACTTCCCTTTGGTTTTTTGATATCTTAACATCGCTCTGCCTCATTCTGTTTAAGATTCTTTCTTGTTGTTATTTAAGTTGTATGCAAGACTCTTGATGGTTCATGCCGTAGCCAGAAAAAAGGTCACAGGAAGGAAACTGATTGGAAACCACTTCTAAAGTGTGTATTTCTACACTGAAGTAATTTCTCTCTTTTTTTCTCGTAATTTCAAGCTTGCATTGTCTCACGCATCCATTCTTCTTCTTCTTTTTCTTCGTTCATGGGCTTAGACTCCCACGTTCACTCATGTTTTTAGCACGAGTAAATTTTTGACGTGTATGACCGTTTATACCCCGCCATTCAGGCAGCCATACGCCGAGTTCGGGGGAGTACGCATCCATTCAAAGTACCATGCTTACTGTGTGTCATTTAGACAAGAATGGACAATCGGTCAAGAATGGTGTGATTACGGTAAATCACGGACATGTTGCTGTGGTTAACAGATATGTGGCAGCTATAGCTCAGATATTCTACGCATTGCAAAAGTTGAAAGATGCCATCAATACAATAATACTTAATTATCTCAAAAGAGAAATTACATCAGCGGTAATTTTGACTTCATCATGGATTAGAGAACAGACAGGAAAAAAAACAAGATTCACCAAGATGTCACTACAAATTTAGGAACAGACATGCAAAGACAAGGAGATTCCCCATCCCTGCAAAATGCCCTTGGTTGATCTGCGACTCACCAACGATCTTGACCCTGGTACAGAGTTTGATGGACAAACAGAGAGAGACAAGATTTCCGAAGACTTCACTGCAAATTAAAGAAAAGACAGAGAAAGACAATTTTCATTGAACTTTTCCATGCTTGACTTACAATTAGGCCTAAAAAAAAAATAGGTGTGGTTACGGTAACCCGACCTACCCTATTTTTAGGGGCCGATCCTATAACTTTTTATTACATTTGTCAACAACAACAAAAACAAAAAAACAAAAACGAGTGCAAAAAACGCAATGAAAGCGAAAGCGCCCGTGTCGCACACTTATTTCCCTGTCAAGAAGGTTTAATTTGTACACATTAGAAAATAGAAAAAAAGTTTTAAAAAAAAAGTGATTGCCTACCTACCTACCCTATTTTTTGGGCTATGTTACCGTAACCACACCTATTTTTTTTGTTTGGCCTTACCAACAATCTTGTCATTTTCTGGCACAGCGTTTGGGAGGCAGACAGACAGAGAAGCCATGTTTCCCGAGGGCTAAATTTCCCATTCAGGGACAGACAGACCAGGCCAAGAAAAAAGTCACCATCCAAGTGAAAAATGTCTCTGCTTCAATTTAAAGTCACTGACAATCTTGACCCAAGCCGTTTTCTGGTACAGAGTTTGAAAGACAGTTAAGCCTACAACACGTTTGACTTGCAACCACTTTAAGTTTTGTACAAAGCACAGGCACTCGTCACGAGCGGGTCGGAATGAAAGTGGGTGGGGCCTGTGCGCTCTCAAGACTACTACTATTTATAAACCATAAGAAAAGACGACCGTCCATCACAAGTGACATCCAAGACATAGGCCCCGCCCACCTCGTGACGAGTGCCTGTGGTACAAAGTGTGGAAGACAGGCGGAGAACGACACATTTTAACAAGATTTCAATAAAAACAAATCAATTAACAGGCAGAGAAAGAAAATAATTCGTTAAGATGTTCATGATGGACTTGCAACTCACCAACGATCTTGACCCAAGCCGTTTTCTGGTAGAGGGTTTCAGTTCCAGTCTGATCCACGGTGGTGACGGCGACGCTGTAGTTGCCAGACTCCAAGATGGTGGCGCAGCTCAGCTCTATCCCCCCGTCTTTCAGGTGGGCGAGGCGTCCTGAGAAGGGTGACATGGGCACAAAGTGGTGGTCTGCGTAAGTTGCCATCAGCTCGGACACCTTTCCTTCGGGTTGGCACGTCCAGACCAGACCTTTTTTGTGGATAAAAAATAGAAAAATGACAAAGAAACGGTATTGAGATAAAAAAAAATATTTTTGTCTTTGACTGTATTATTATTTGACTGTATTATTATTAAGCAGGTAGTACGTTCATAATGTCCTCATTGTTTGCTTGTGTTGTCCTCGTAAAAAATAAATAAGTGTAAAAAATAAAATTAAATAAAAAAAATTTAAAAAAATTTAAATCAATAGAAAACGATTCTTGAGGAACAAGATAATACTGTGGGATCCGCTTTAAGGCCAAAGAGAGAATCAGGTCTTAAAAAAAGAGGGAGTCTTAAAATGGGTGTAAAAGTAAAGAGGTTGTGAACAGGGTCCTCAACGAGTGTAAATCTTACATCAGGGGGGGGGGGGGGGTCTTAAACAAGTCGCGTAAGGCGAAAATACAACATTTAGTCAAGTAGCTGTCGAACTCACAGAATAAAACTGAACGCAATGCAACGCAGCAAGACCGTATACCCGTAGCATCGTCAGTCCACCGCTCATGGCAAAGGCAGTGAAATTGACAAGAAGAGCGGGGTAGTAGTTGCGCTGAGAAGGATAGCACGCTTTTCTGTACCTCTCTTCGTTTTAACTTTCTGAGCGTGTTTTCAATCCAAACATATCATATATATATATGTTTTTGGAATCAGGAACCGACAAGGAATAAGATGAAAGTGTTTTTAAATTGATTTCGAAAATTTAATTTTGATCATAATTTTTATATTTTTAATTTTCAGAGCTTGTTTTTAATCCAAATATAACATATTTATATGTTTTTGGAATCAGAATATGATGGAAAATAAGATGAACGTAAATTTGGATCGTTTTATAAAAAAAATAATTTTTGTACAATTTTCAGATTTTTAATGACCAAAGTCATAAATTAATTTTTAAGCTACCAAGCTGAAATGCAATACCGAAGTCCGGGCTTTGTCGGAGATTACTTGACCAAAATTTCAACCAATTTGGTTGAAAAATGAGGGCGTGACAATGCCGCCTCAACTTTCACGAAAAGCCGGATATGACGTCATCAAACACATTTATCAAAAAAATGAAAAACACGTCTGAGGATATCATACACAGGAACTCTCATGTCAAATTTCATAAAGATCGGTCCAGTAGTTTAGTCTGAATCGCTCTACACAGACACACACACACACACACACACACACACACATACACCACGACCCTCGTCTCGATTCCCCCCTCTATGTTAAAACATTTAGTCAAAACTTGACTAAATGTAAAAAGCGGTTCTACTGCAGAAGGTTTCTGGAAAGTAGACTGTCTTCGTTTTTATGGGACATGGAAGAGTTGCAACCCTTTACAACAAGTGAAGGCAAACATTGCGACTGGTATTTTCAGCTAAGAGATCACTGGTGTCATCATTAATTTCGCGGTAACAAATTAAAATCCGAATTGCAGTTTTTGCAGTGAGTGTTCAATATGACATCCCTTTCTATGAAATTAAAACTAGAGCTCACTCTTTTCGCAAAGAATATATTCCATTCTAATCGTGATTGCCAAAATGTGAGTTGGCATCTACCGATATATGGAAGCGGTAGATTTTCATTTTTTTTTCATTTTCATTACTTTATTGTCCCATCGCTGGGAAATTCGGGTCGCTTCCTCCCAGTGGAAAGCTAGCAGCAACGGAGTCGCGCTACCCAGGTGTCTGCGTGTTTAGGTGTATTCAGCCACCTGCACTTATGGCAGAATGACCAAGGTCTTTTACGTGCCATTGTGATGACACGGGGGTGGGACATGGCTTCCGTCTCTGGGTCTGCACATAAAGTTGACCCGTGTCCGTCCCGGCCCGAATTCGAACCTGCGACCTTCCCATCACAAGTCCAGTGCTCTACCATCTGAGCTACCGGGCCCCCAACTCACACACAAAAAATCAGTGTAAATAGTACAGGATGACAGAATAAAACAATAACAAATAGAACAAAAAAAGAATTGGGGTATTTCTACTTTTGTTTAAAGAGTGTCCGTTGTTTGCGTGTTTGTCCACAATTGCAGAATGTAGGATTTGTAAGCGCAGCAGAAATCTTATGATATTTTAAACGTTGCTTGTCAACCTCATCCTTCATCTTACCTTTAACGCCTTCGCCTTCGGTCAAGGTGTAATTCCAGAAGAGCTGAATGTTCTCTCCAGAGCATATCTCCAGCGGCTTAGAAGTATCTTGAAATCGTTCTGACCATTCTAGGCCTCTGTAGGCTGGAACAAAATGTGGA